>NW_024070212.1:56360043-56564206 GCF_014754425.2 Oryx dammah
CCCCAGACAGCCATTTTGCTTTTTTGCACTTCTTTTCCATGGGGATGGTCTTGATCCCTGTCTCCTGTACAATGTCACGAACTTCATTCCATAGTTCATCAGGCACGTATCTATCAGATCTAGGCCCCTTAAATCTATTTTTCACTTCCACTGTATAATCATAAGGGATTTAATTTAGGTCATACCTAAATGGTCTAGCGGTTTTCCCTACTTTCTTCAATTCAAGTCTGAATTTGGTAATAAGGAGTTCATGATCTGAACCACCGTCAGCTCCTGGTCTTGTTTTTGTTGACTGTATAGAGCTTCTCCATCTTTGGCTGCAAAGAATATAATCAATCTGATTTCAGTGTTGACCATCTGGTGATGTCCATGTGTAGAGTCTTCTCTTGTGTTGTTGGAAGAGGGTGTTTGCTATGACCAGTGCATTTTCTTGGCAAAACTCTATTAGTCTTTGCCCTGCTTCATTCCGCATTCCAAGGCCAAATTTGTCTGTTACTCCAGGTGTTTCTTGACTTCCTACTTTTACATTCCAGTCCCGTATAATGAAAAGGACATCTTTTTTAGGTGTTAGTTCTAAAAGGTCTTGTAGGTCTTCATAGAACCATTCAACTTCATCTTCTTCAGCATTACTGGTTGGGGCATAGACTTGGATTACCGTGATATTGAATGGTTTGCCTTGGAGACGAACAAAGATCATTCTGTCATTTTTGAGATTGCATCCAAGTACTGCATTTCAGACTCTTTTGTTGACCATGATGGCTACTCCATTTCTTCTAAGGGATTCCTGCCCACAGTAGTAGATATAATGGTCATCTGAGTTCACCCATTCCAGTCCATTTTAGTTCGCTGATTCCTAGAATGTCGATGTTCACCCTTGTCATCTCTTTTTGACCACTTCCAATTTGCCTTGATCCATGGACCTGACATTCCAGGTTCCTATGCAATATTGCTCTTTACAGCATCGGACCTTGCTTCTATCACCAGTCACATCCACAGCTGGGTATTGTTTTTGCTTTGGCTCCATCCCTTCATTCTTTCTGGAGTTATTTCTCCACTGATCTCCAGTAGCATATTGGGCTCCTACTTACCTGGGGAGTTCCTCTTTCAGTATCCTATCATTTTGCCTTTTCATACTGTTCATGGGGTTCTCAAGGCAAGAATACTGAAATGGTTTGCCATTCCCTTCTCCAGTGGACCACATTCTGTCAGACCTCTCCACAATGACCCACCCATCTTGGGTTGCCCCACAGGCATGGCTTAGTTTCATTGAGTTAGACAAGGCTGTGGTCCTAGTGTGATAAGATTGACTAGTTTTCTGTGAGTATGGTTTCAGTGTGTCTGCCCTCTGATATCCTCTTGCAACACCTACCATCTTACTTGGGTTTCTCTTATCTTGGGTGTGGGGTATCTCTTCACGGCTGCTCCAGCAAAGCGCAGCCACTGCTCCTTACCTTGGATGAGGGGTATCTCCTCACCGCTGCCCTTCCTGACCTTCAATGTGGGATGGCTCCTCTAGGCCCTCCTGCGCCCGTGCCACCACCACTCCTTGGATGTGGGGTTGCTCCTCCCAGCCGCAGCCCCTGACCTCGGGCACCGCCCCTGGCCTCGGACGCAGGGTGGCTCTTCTCAGCTGCCATCCCTGGCCTCGGACGCAGGGTAGCTCCTTTCAGCCGTCGCCACGACCTTGGATGTGAGGTAGCTCCTCCCGGCCACTGTCCCTGGTCTCGGACGCGGGGTAGCTCCTCTCAGCCATTCCTGCGCCATCGCAGCCTGGCACTCTAGGCTGCTGCCCCTGACCTCGGATGTGGGATAGCTCCTCTCGGCCGCGCTAAGTACGACGGCCACAGCTGCCTGTGCTTACTGCGCCAGCCACAGCCACCTGTGCTTAGGGAACTGATTACTGGCTGGATCTGTCTCGCTCCTTTTGATTACCCCTTTATCCTCCCAGCCACCTCTGTTTCCTTACTCCTTCTTCTCTTCTCTATAAAACTCTGTGAACATCTCTGAGCAGTCCAGACTGTGGAGTGCACATAAGGAAGTGATTACTGGCTAGCTTGCTCTCTCCTCTTTTGATTCCACCTGATCTCATTTGGGTCACCTCTAACTCCCTCCTCCCTCTTCTCTTCTCCATGTAACTCTGTGAATCTCTCTGGGTGTCACTCACTGTGGAGAAACTTTTCATCTTTAACCTAGATGTTTTGTCAACGGTGCTGTATAGATGGAGAAGTCTTGAGGCCACTGTAAAAATAAGACTGAAAACCAGAAACAGGAGGCTTATGTCCAAATTCTGAAAACACCAGAGAACTCCTGACTCCAGGGAACATTAATTGACAGGAGCTCATCAAATGCCTCCATACCTACACTGAAACCAAGCACCACCCAAGGGCCAACAAGTTCCAGAGTGAGATATACCACACAAATTCTCTAGCAACACAGGAACACAGCCCTGAGATTCAGTATATAGGCTGCCCATAGTCACTCAAAACCCATTATCATCTCATAACTCATTACTGGACACTTCCTTGCACTCCAGAGAGAAGAAATCCAGCTCCACCCACCAGAACATCGACACAAGCTTCCCTAACCAAGAAACCTTGACAAGCCACCCATATAACCCAACTCACAGCAAGGAAACTCCACAATAAAGAGAACTCCACAAACTGCCAAAATACAGAAAGGCCACCCCAAACACAGCAATATAAACAAGATGAAGAGACAGAGGAATACCCAGTAGGTAAAGGAACAGGAGAAATGCCCACCAAACCAAACAAAAGAGGAAGAGATAGAGAATCTACCTGATAAAGAATTCTGAATAATGATAGTGAAAGGATCCAAAATCTTGTAATCAAAATGAAATCACAGATAAACAGCCTGGAGACAAGGATTGAGAAGATGCAAGAAAGGTTTAACAAGGACCTAGAAGAAATAAAAAAGAGTCAATATATAATGAATAATGCAATAAATGAGATTTAAAAAAAAAACACTCTGGAGGCAACAAATAGTAGAATAATGGAGGCAGAAGATAGGATTAGTGAAGTAGAAGATGGAATGGTAGAGATAAATGAATCAGAGAGGAAAAAAGAAAAACAAATTAAAAGAAATGAGGACAATCTCAGAGACCTCCAGGACAATGTTAAATGCCCCAACATTCGAATCATAGGAGTCCCAGAAGAAGACAACAAGAAAGACCATGAGAAAATACTTGAGGAGATAATAGTTGAAAACTTCCCTAAAATGGAGAAGGAAATAATCACCCAAGTCCAAGAAACCCAGAGAATCCCAAACAGGATAAACCCAAGGTGAAACACTCCAAGACACATATTAATCAATTTAACAAAGATCAAACACAAAGAACAAATATTAAAAGCAGCAAGAGAAAAACAACAAATAACACACGAGGGGGTTCCCATAAAGATAATAGCTGATTTTTCAATAGAAACTCTTCAGGCCAGGAGGGAATGGCAAGACATACTTAAAATGATGAAAGAAAATAACCTACAGCCCAGGTTACTGTACCCAGCAAGGATCTCATTCAAATATGAAGGAGAAATCAAAAGCTTTACAGACAAGCAAAAGCTGAGAGAATTCAGCACCACCAAACCAGCTCCCCAACAAATCCTAAAGGATCTTCTCTAGAAAGGAAACACAAAAAGGGTGTATAAAGTTGAGCCCAAAACAATAAAGTAAATGGCAACAGGATCATACTTATCAATAATTACCTTAAACGAAAATGGGTTGAATGCCCCAATCAAAAGACAAAGACTGGCTGAATGGGTACAAAAACAAGACCCCTATATATGTTGTCTACAAGAGAGGCACCTCAAAACAGGGGACACATACAGACTGAAAGTGAAGGGCTGGAAAAAGGTATTCCATGCAAATAGAGACCAAAAGAAAGCAGGAGTAGCAATACTCATAACAGGTAAAAACAGACTTTAAAACAAAGGCTGTGAAAAGAGACAAAGAAGGACAGTCAGTTCAGTTCAGTTGAGTTCAGTTCAGTCGCTCAGTCGTGTCCGACTCTTTATGACCCAATGAATCACAGCACACCAGGCCATAATGATAAAAGGATCAATCCAAGAAGAAGATATAACAATTATAAATGTATATGCACCCAACATTGGAGCACCGCAATACGTAAGACAAATGCTAACAAGTATGAAAGCGGATATTAACAATAACACAATAATAGTGGGAGACTTTAATACCCCACTCACACCTATGGATAGATCAACTAAACAGAAAATATACAAGGAAACACAAACTTTAAATGATACAATAGACCAGTTAGACTTAATTGATATCTATAGGACATTTCTCCCCAAAACAATGAATTTCACCTTTTTTTCAAGTGCACACAGAACTTTCTCCAGGATAGATCACATCCTGGGCCATAAATCTAGCTTTGGTAAATGCAAAAAAAGTGAAATCATTCCAAGCAACTTTTCTGACCACAATGCAGTAAGATCTCAATTACAGGAGAAAAACTATCAAAAATTCCAACATATGGAGGCTGAACAACACACTGCTGAATAACCAACAAATCACAAAGAAATCAAAATATGCATAGAAATGAATGAAAATGAAAACACAACAACCCAAAACCTGTGGGACACTGTAAAAGCAGTGCTAAGGGGAAGGTTCATAGCAATACAGGCATACCTCAAGAAACAAGAAAAAAGTCAGATAAATAACCTAACTCTACACCTAAAGCAACTAGAAAAGGAAGAAATGAAGAACCCCAGGATTAGTAGAAGGAAAGAAATCTTAAAAACTAGGGCAGAAATAAATGCAAAAGAAACAAAAGGGACCATAGCAAAAATCAACAAAGCCAAAAGCTGGTTCTTTGAAAGGATAAATAAAATTGACAAACCATTAGCCAGACTCATCAAGAAACAAAGGGAGAAAAATCAAATCAATAAAATTAGAAATTAAATTGGAGAGATCACAACAGACAACCCAGAAATACAAAGGATTATAAGAGACTACTATCAGCAATTATATGCCAATAAAATGGACAACTTGAAAGAAATGGAAAAATTCTTATTAAAGTACAACTTTCCCAAACTGAACCAGGAAGAAATAGAAAATCTTAACAGACCCATCACAAGCACAGATATTGAAACTGTAATCAGAAATCTTCCAGCAAACAAAAGCCCAGGTCCAGATGGCTTCACAGCTGAATTCTACCAAAAATTTAGAGAAGAGCTAACACCTATCCTACTCAAACTCTTCCAGAATATTGCAGAGGAAGGTAAACTTCCAAACTCATTCTATGAGGGAACCATCACCCTAATACCAAAACCTGACAAAGATGCCACAAAAAAAGAAAACTACAGGCCAATATCACTGATGAACATAGATGCAAAAATCCTTAACAAAATTCTAGAAATCAGAATCCAACAACATATTAAAAAGATCATACACCATGACCAAGTGGGCTTTATCACAGGCATCCAAGGATTCTTCAATATCCACAAATCAATGAATGTAATACACCACATTAACAAATTGAAAAATAAAAGCCATATGATTATCTCAATAGATGTAGAGAAAGCTTTTGACAAAATCCAACATCCATTTATGATAAAAACTCTCCAGAAAGCAGGAATAGAAGGAACATACCTCAACAAAATAAAAGCTATATATGACAAACCCACAGCAAACATGGTGAAAAATTGAAAGCATTTCCCCTAAAGTCAGGAACAAGACAAGGGTGCCCACTTTCACCACTACTATTCAACTTAGTTTTGGAAGCTTTGGCCACAGCAATCAGAGCAGAAAAAGAAATAAAAGGAATCCAAATTGGAAAAGAAGAAGTAAAACTCTCAGTGTTTGCAGATGACTTGATCCTCTACATAGAAAACCCTAAAGACTCCACCAGAAAATTACTAGAGCTAATCAATGAATATAGTAAAGTTGCAGGATATAAAATCAACACACAGAAATCTCTTGCATTCCTATACACTAATAATGAGAAAATAGAAAGAGAAATTAAGAAAACAATTACATTCACCATTGCAACGAAAAGAATAAAATACTTAGGAATATATCTACCTAAAGAAACTAAAGACCTATACATAGAAAACTATAAAACACTGGTGAAAGAAATCAAAGAGGACACTAATAGATGGAGAAATATACCATGTTCATGGATCAGAAGAATCAATATAGTGAAAATGAGTATACTACCCAAAGCAATCTATAGATTCAATGCAATCCCTATTAAGCTACCAACGGTATTTTTCACAGAGCTAGAACAAATAATTTCACAATTTGTATGGAAATACAAAAAACCTTGAATAGCCTAAGCAATCTTGAGAAAGAAGAATGGAACTGGAGAAATCAATCTGCCTGACTTCAAGCTCTACTACAAAGCTACAGTCATCAAGACAGTAGGGTACTGGCACAAAGACAGAAATATAGATCAATGGAGCAAAATAGAAAGCTCAGAGATAAATCCATGCACCTATGGACACCTTATCTTTGACAAAGGAGTCAAGAATATACAATGGAGAAAAGACAATCTCTTTAACAAGTGATGCTGGGAAAACTGGTCAACCACTTGTAAAAGAATGAAACTAGAACACTTTCTAACATCATACACAAAAATAAACTCAAAATGGATTAAAGATCTAAATATAAGACCAGAAACTATAAAACTCCTAGAGGAGAACTTAGGCAAAACACTCTCCAACATAAATCACAGCAGGATCCTCTATGACCCACCTCCCAGAATACTGGAAATAAAGGCAAAAATAAACAAATGGTACCTAATTAAAATTAAAAGCTTCTTCACAACAAAGGAAACTATAAGCAAGGTGAAAAGACAGTCTTCAGAATGGGAGAAAATAATAGCAAATGAAGCAACTGACAAACAACTAATCTCAAATATATATAAGCAACTCCTACATCTCAATTCCAGAAAAATAAATGACCCAATCAAAACATGGGCCAAAGAACTAAACAGACATTTCTCCAAAGAAGACATGCAAATGGCTAACAAACACATGAAAAGATGCTCAACATCACTCATTATCAGAGAAATGCAAATCAAGACCACAATGAGATACCATTTTATGCCAGTCAGAATGGCTGTGATCCAAAAGTCTACAAGCAATAAATGCTGGGGAGGGTGTGGAAAAAAGGGAACCCTCTTACACTGTTGGTCGGAATGCAAACTAGTACTGCCACTATGGAGAACAGTGTGGAGATTCCTTAAAAAACTGGAAATAGAACTGCCTTATGACCCAGCAATCCCACTGCTGGGCATTCACACCTAGGAAACCAGAACTGAAAGAGACACATGTACCCCAATGTTCATCGCAGCACTGTTTAGAATAGCCAGGACATGGAAGCAACCTAGATGTCCATCAGCAGATGAATGGATAAGAAAGCTGTGGTACATATACACTATGGAGTATCACTCAGCCATTAAAAAGAATACATTTGAATCAGTTCTAATGAGGTAGATGAAACTGGAGCTATTATACAGAGTGAAGTAAGCCAGAAAGAAAAACACCAATACAGTATACTAACACATATATATGGAATTTAGAAAGATGGTAACGATAACCCTGTATGTGAGACAGCAAAAGAGACACAGATATATAAAACAGTCTTTTGGACTCTGTGGGAGAGGGAGAGGGTGGGATGATTTGGGAGAATGGCATTGAAACCTGTATAATATCATATAAGAAACAAATTGCCAGTCCAGGTTCGATGCAGGATACAGGATGCTTGGGGCTGGTGCACTGGGATGACCCAGAGGGATGGTATGGGGAGGGAGGTGGGAGGGGGTTCAGGATGGGAACACGTGTATACCTGTGGTGGATTTATGTTGATATATGGCAAAACCAATACAATATTGTAATTAGCCTCCAATTAAAATAAATAAATTTAAATTTTAAAAAAAAGCAAAAATGATACCAAATAGATTCACATCAAAACATATAATAATGATGGCAAAGTTAAAGTTACAAAGAAGATTCTAAAGGCAGCAAGAGAAAAACAGTTAATTACAAAGGAACCTCAATAAATCTATCATCTGACTTCTCTACAGAATTGCTGCAGGCCAGAAAGGGTTGGGAAAATACACTCAACATCTTGAAAGGGAAAAATCTGTAATCTAGAGTACTCTATCCAGCAAGACTATAATTTAGAACAGAAAGAGAGATAATTTCTCAAGAAAGCAACAAATCAAAACTATAAAAAAATACAGCAATATTATACCAATCCTAAAAGAAATATTGAAAGGCTTTCTCTAATAGTAAAGAAGAATATATAAGAAAGAAAAAAAAATCACAATTTAAAGTCAATCACCTAAACACGCCAGTATACAGATCAAAAAAGGGGAAAAAATATATATTTGTGAAAGCAATGATAAACACAAGGAACAGCAAAAGAATGAAAAGAAGATATAAAACAGGGTATCAAAATCACAAAATATGGGGTAG
Source organism: Oryx dammah (assembly GCF_014754425.2). Lineage (NCBI taxonomy): Eukaryota > Metazoa > Chordata > Mammalia > Artiodactyla > Bovidae > Oryx > Oryx dammah. The sequence goes on from NW_024070212.1 coordinate 56,368,500, forward strand.
GAGAGTAAGAAATAGTAGATTCTTTTTTTATTTGGAATGCGTTTGAATCTAAAGCAAATAGATATAGGAAAGGGTTAACACACTTTAAAAACATACAAAGAAGAACTTAACCAAGCCGAACTTTTCCCAAAAAACTTTTTTTTCCAAAAAGTTCAAGAGGAAGAAACACTCCCAAAGACATTCTATGAAGGCAACATCACCCTGATACCAAAACCAAACAAAAATGCCACCAAAAAAGAAAGTTACAGGCAATATCTTGATAAATACAGATACAAACATTCTAAACAAACTACTAGTAAAGTGAATATAAAACAATACATTTAAAAGATCATACATCATGACTAAGTTGGATTCATCCCAGGGACACAAAGCTTGTTAAAAAATACTCCCAGCAATCAATGTGCTATACAATGAAACAACACATCAAGAAAATACAAAACCACACAACCACTGCAACAGATACAGAATAAACATTCAATAAAATTCAACATCCATTCATGGGAAAAACTCTTACCAAAGTGGATATAGAGGGAATATATCTCAACATAATAAAATCTATTTACAGCAAACCCACAGCCTATAACATAGTCAATGGTGAAAAGCTGAAAGCCTTCCAGCTAAAATCTATAACAAGACAAGGATGCGACTCTCACCCGTTCTCTTCAACACAGTATTGGAAGTCCTAGCCACAGCAATAAGACAACAAAATAAATAAAATGTATTCAAACTGGTAGGAAAGATATAAAATTGTCATTATATGCAGATAACATGATACTATATATAGAAAATCCTAGAGACTCCACAAAAAAAAAACCAACTAGATATGAATTCAGCAAAGTAAAAGCATAAAGAGGTTAACATACAAAAATCAGTTGCATTTATTTACACTAACATTTCTGCTAAATGAAACAGCAGATATCAAGTGTAAACAAATAATCCCCTTTAAAATGCATCAAAAAAGAAACCTTGAGAATAAACCTCCCCAAGATGGTGAAAGATTTATGTGATAAGAACTATAAACATTAATAAAGAAAACTGAAGATGAATAAAAGAAATGGGGAGATATCTCAGGCTCCTGGATTGCAAAAATTGGTATTATTAAAATGGCAATACTACCGAAAGCAATCTACAGATTGAATGCAAACCATACCAAATACCCATGACATTTTTCACAGAACTAGACCAAACAATCCTAAAATGTATATGAAAAAAAAAAAATTGCCAAAACAAGTCTGAGAAAAAGGAACAAAGCAGGAGGCATAAACCTCCCAGACTTCAGACAACACTACAAAGATACAGTAATCAAAACACTGTGGTATCTGCGTGGATCACATGGGTCATGGAGCACAGTCTTGTCATGGTGAGGGGCTTGCACAACTCAATGAAGCTGTGAGCCACGCCATGTAGGGCCACCCAAGATGGATGAGTCATAGTGAAGAGTTCTGAGAAAACACGGTCCACTGGAGGAGGGAATGGCAAACCACTCCAGTATTCTTGTCATGAGAAACCCATGAACAGTTTGAAAAAGCAAAAAGATATGACACCAAAGATGAGCACCCCAGGTTGGAAGTTGTTACAATAGGTTACTGGGGAAGAGCAGAGGGCAATTATTTATACTTCCAGAATGTATAAAGCAACTGGGACAAAATGGAAACAATGCTCAGTTATAGATTTCTCTGGTGATGAAAGTCTGATGCTGCAAAGAATAATACTGCATAGGAACCTAAAATGTTAGGTCCATGAATAAAAGGAAATTGGATATGGCCAAGCATGAGATGACAAGACTGAACATCAACATCTTAGAAATCAGTGAAATAAAATGGATGGGAAGGGGCAAATTTAATTCAGATGACCATTATATTAATATCCACCACTGTGAGCAAGAACCCCTTAGAAGAAATGGAGTGGCCCTCATAGTCAGGAGAGTCTGTAATGCAGTATTTGAGGGCAATCTCAAAAACGACAGAATGATCTCAGTTCATTTCCCAGGCAAACCATTCAACATCACAGTAATCCAAGTCTCTGCCCCAACCACTAATGCCAAAGAGCTGACACTGATTGGTTCCATGAAGACCTACAAGACCTTCAGGACTATAACAAGAAAAAAAGATGTCCTTTACATCATAGGGAATTGGATTGAAAAAGTCAAGCAATACTTAAAGTAACAGGCAAGTTTGGCCTTTAAGTACAAAATGAAGCAGGACAAAGGCTAACAGTTTAATCAACAGAACACTCAGGTCATAGCAAACACCCTTTTTCAACAAGACAAGAGATGATTCTACACATGGACATCACCTAATGGTTAATCCCGAAATCAAACTGATTATTTTCGTTGCATCCAAAGATGGAGAAGCTCTATACAGTGAGCAGAAACAAGACCTGGAGTCGACTGTAGATCAAATCACTGTGTCTGACTATTTGCCACCCCATGGACTGTACCCCGCCAGATTCCTCTGTCCATGGACTTCTCCAGGCAAGATTACTGGAATGAGTATTCTCCAGGGATTAAACCTGGGTCTCCTGCATTGCAAGCAGATTCTTTACATCTGAGCCACCAGGGAAGCCTCCTTATTACAAAATTCAGGCTTAAATTGAAGAAAGTAGGGGAAACCTCTAGGCCATACAGATATGACCTAAATCAAATCCCTTATAATTATACAGTGGGGGTGATGAATAGATTCAAGGGATTAGATCTGGTAGACAGAGTGCCTGAAGAAATATGGAGGGAGGTTTGTAATATTGTACAGAAAGCAGTGACCAAAACCATCCCCAAGAAAAAGAAATACAAGAACGCAAAGTGGTTGTCTAAAGAGGCTTTAGAAATAGCTGAGGAAAGAAGAGAAGGAAAAGACAAAGTAGAAGGGAAAGATATACCCAACTGAATTCAGAGTTCCAGAGAATAGCAAGGAGATAGGAAGTCCTTTTTAAGTGAACAATGCAAACAAATAGAGGAAGACAACAGAATGGGAAAGACTAGAGATCTCTTTATGAAAATTGAAGAGATCAGGGAAATTTTCATGCAAGGATGTGCATGATAAAGGACAGAAACTTGTGAAGATGTAACAAAAGCAGAAGAGATTCTAAAGAAGTGGCAAGAACACACATGAGAACTACAAAAAAGAGGTCTTAATGACTCAGATAACCTAACCACAATGCACAAAGACATCAGAGGATGAGATGGCTGGATGGCATCACTAATGCAATGGACACGAACTTGGACAAACTTCAGGAGATGGTAAGGTACAGGGAGGCCTGGAGTGCTGCAGTCTATGGGGTCGCAAAGAGTTGGACACAACTGTCAACTGAACAACAACAACCCTGACGCTGTGGTCACTCACCTAGAGTGAGACATCCTGGAGTGTGAAATCAAGTGGGCCTTATGAAGCATTACTACAAGCAAAGCCAGTGAAAGTGACAAATTCCACCTGAGCTAGTCATAATCCTAAAAGATGATGCTGTTAAAGTGCTGCACTCAATATTCAAGCAAATTTGTATAACTCAGCAGTGGCCACAGGACTGGAAAAGGTCAATTTTCATTTCAACTCCAAAGAAGGGCAGTGCCAAAGCATGTTCAAACTATGGAATAACTGCGTTCATTTCACATGCTAGTAGGGTAATTGCTCAAAATCCTTCAAGTTGGCTTCATATGTGAACAAAGAACATCCAGATGTACAAGCTGGATACAGAAAAGATAGAGGAATCAGAGATCAAAATGCCAACATCCACTGGATCTATCCATTGAACAGAGAAAGGAAGGGAATTCCAGAAAAACTTCTGCTTCATTGAGTACTACAATAAAGCCTTTGACTGTGTGGATCACAACAAACTGTGGAAAAGTCTTAAGGAGATGGCAATACCAGATCACCTTACCCACCTCCTAAGAAACCTGTATGCAGGTGAAGAATCAATAGTTAGAACCAGACATGGAACAATGGGACTAGTTCAAAATTGGGAAAGGGGTACAACAAGGCTGGATATTGTTACCCTGCTTATTTAACTGGTATGCCAAGTACATCATTTGAAATGCCAAGCTGGATGACTCACAAGTTGGAGTCAGGATTGCTGGGGAAAATATCAGCAACCTCAGATATGCAGATGATACCACTTTAATGGCAGACAGAGAAGAGGAACTAAAGAGCCTCTTGATAAGGATGCAAGAGGAGAGTAAAAAAGGTTGGCTTATAACTCAACATTAAAAAACTAAGATCATGGCACTGGGTCCTATCACCTCATGGAAAATAGAAGGGGGGAAGTGGAAACAGTGACAGATAGTCAAAGCTATGGTTTTTCCAGTAGTCATGTATAGATATGAGAGTTGGACCATAAAAAAGGCTGACCTCCAAAAACTGATGCTTTTGAGTTGTGGTGCTGGAGAAGACTCTTGAGGGTCCCTTGGACTGCAAGGAGATCAAACTGGTCAATCCTAAAGGAAATCAACAGTGAGTATTCAATTAGGATTGTTGTTGAGTTCTAATACTTTGATCACTTAATATGAAGAGCCAACTCATTAGAAATGACCCTGATGCTGGAGAAGATTGAAGTCTTTTAAAAGGAGAAGGGGGTGTCAGGGGATAAGATGGTTAAGTAACATCGCCAACTCATTGAACATGGATTTGAGCAAACTCCAGAAAATAGTGAAAGACATGGGAGCCTGGTGTGCTACAGTCCACGGGGTCTCAGAGTTGGACACAACTTAATGACTGAACAACCAAACATACAGATCAACAGAACAGAGAGCCCAGAAATAAACCCAACACCTATGAACAATTAATGGGGAGAAGACAGTCTCTTCATCTAGTGGTGCTGGAAAAGTTAGAAAGCTGCATGTAAATCAATGAACTCAGAACACAACCTGATACTGCACAAAAATAAACTCAAAATCACTTGAAGATTTAAGTATAAGACACCATTAAATCCTAGAAGAGATCATAGGCAAAACTTTCTCTGACATAAATCATACCAATATTTTCTTAAGTCAGTCTCTCAAGGCAATAGAAATAAAGCAAAAATAAACAAATGGGAAATAAATTCATCAGCTTTGGCACAGCAAAGGAAGACAAAAACAAAAAGCCAACTTATATATGGGGAGAAAACATTGCAAATGATGCTTTCAACAATGCTCTTAATTTCCAAAACATACAGACAACTTTCATAATTCAATAACAAAAAACAAACACCCCAGTCATAAAGTGGGCAAAAGACTTAAATAGACATTTCTTCAAAGGAGACATACAGATGGCCCGTAAGCACATGAAAAGATACTCATCATCACTAATTACTAGAGAAATGAAACTGCAATAAGCTATCACCTTCTACCAGTCAGAATGGTCATCATTAAAAAGTCTACAAGTTGTAAAGGAATGAAACTCTAACACTTTCTAACACCACACACAAAACTCAAAATGGATTAAAGACTTAAATTTAAGACCAGATACTATAAAACTCTTAGAGGAAAACCTAGGCAGAACACTCTTGACATAAATCACAGCAAGATCCTCTATGACCCACCTCCCAGAGTAATGGAAATAAAAACAAAAATAAACAAATGAGACCTAATTAAACTTAAAACCTTTTGCACAACAGAACAAGGTGAAAGGGTAGCCTTCAGAATGGGACAAAATAATAGCAAATGAAACAAGTGACAAAGAATTAATCTCCAAAATACACAAGCAGCTCATGCAGCTCAACACCAGAAAAATAAACGACCCAATAAAAAAGTGGGCCAAAGAACTAAACAGACATTTTCCCAAAGACATACAGATGACTAATAAACACATGAAAAGATGCTCAACATCACTCATTATCAGAGAAATGCAAATCAAGACCACAATGAGATACCATTTCACACCAGTCAGAATGGCAGCGATCCAAAAGTCCACAAGCAATAAATGCTGGAGAGGGTGTGGAGAAAAGGGAACCCTCTTACACTGTTGGTGGGAATGTACAGCCACTATGGAAAACAGTGTGGAGATTCCTTAAAAAACTGAAAATAGAACTGCCATATGACCCAGCAATCCCACTGCTGGGCATATACACTGAGGAAATCAGAATTGAAAGAGACACATGTACCCCAATGTTCATTACAGCACTGTTTAGCTACAACAGGGAACTAATCTAGATGTTCAATCGCAGATGAATGGATAAGGAAGTTTTGGTACACATACACAACAGAATATTACTCAGCTATAAAAAAGAACACATTTGAGTCAGTTCTAAAGAGATGGATGAAACTGGAGCCTATTATACAGAATGAAGTAAGTCAGAAAGAGAAATACAAATACAGTACACTAATGCATATATATGGAATTTAGAAAGACGGTACTGATGACCCTATATGCAAGACAGCAAAAGAGACACAGATGTAAAGAACAGACTTTTGGACTATGTGGGAGAAGGCAAGGGTGGGATGATTTGAGAGCACAGCATCGAAATATGTATGTGAAAAAGATGACCAGTGCATATGTAAATGGAGAAGGAAATGGCAACCCACTCCAGTATTCTTGCCTAGAGAATCCTGTGGTCAGAGGAGCCTGGTGGGCTGCCATCTATGGGGTCGCAGAGAGTCAGACACGACTGAAGTGACAGCAGCAGCAGCAGCAGCAGCAGCATATGTAAAATAGATGACTAGTGCAAGTTTGATGCATGAAGCAGAGCACTCAAAGCCAGTGCTCTGGGACAACCGAGAGGAATAGGGTGGGGAGGGAGGCAGGAAGGGGGTTCAGGATGGGGGGACACATGTACATCCATGGCTGATTCATGTTGACATATGGCAAAAATCACAACACTGTAAAGTAATTAGCCTCCAATTAAAATAGATAATTTAATTTTTAAAAAGTCTACAAGTAACAAATGCTGGAGAAGATGTTGAAGAAAAGGGAACCCTCTTACATGTCTTAAACTGTTGGTAGGAACGTCAATTGGTACAGCCATGATGGAAAACTGTATGGTGGTTTCTCAAAAAAACTAAAAATAGAGTTGCCATATGATCTGGTAAGCCCACTCCTCAGCATACAACCAGACAAAACCATAATTCAAAAAGATACATGCAATCCTATGTTCATAGCAGCACTATACACAATAGTCAACAGATGGAAACAACTTACATGTCCATCGACAGATGCATGGATAAAGAAGATATGGTACATATATACAATGGAATATTAGCTATAAAAAAGAACAAAATAATGCCATTTGCAGCAACACGGGTGCAACCAGAGTTTATCATACAAACTGAAATACATCAAAGAGAAAGACAAATACCGTATCATATCACTTATGTGTGGAATCTAAAATACAACACAGCATATCTATGAAACAAAAACAGACCCATAAATACAGAGAACAGATTTGTGGCTCCAAGGGTGAGAGGAATAGGGAAGAGAAGGATTGGGAGTTTGGAATTAGCAGATACAAACTATTATATATAGAATGGATAGACAACAAGGTCCTACTACTCTATAACATTGGAACTATATTATATATCCTGTGATAAACCACAATGGATAAGAATATGAAAAAGTATATAAATATATTCTTTTACATATACAAAAAAATTATGTATGTATAACTGAGTCACTTGTTGTACAGCAGAAATTAACACTACATTGTAAACGAACTATACTTCAGTACAATTAAAACAATAAAGGGAACCAAAAATTTTAAAAAACAATAACAAGCATTAATGATTTACTTATGTTATGTTAGGTATTTTCATCATGTGAGGAACTGTACTAAAAGCTTTCATGCATTTAATCCTTAAATAAATTGACATATGAAGGACTGAGATTTTGCCCAAGGTCAAACGGCAGGAAACTTGCAGAGAAATAATTTTAACCTAGCTCTCTGTGATTTCACTGCCCGTCCTTTGTAACCCGGAGAAGGCAACGGCACCCCATTCCAGTACTCTTGCCTGGAAAATCCCATGGACAGAGGAGCATGGTAGGCTGCAATCCATGGGGTCGCTGAGGGTCGGACACAACTGAGCGACTTCACTTTCACTTTTCACTTTCGTGCATTGGAGAAGGAAATGACAACCCACTCTAGTGTTCCTGCCTGGAGAATCCCAGGGACGGGGGAGCCTGGTGGGCTGCCATCTATGGGGTCGTACAGAGTCGGACATGACTGAAGCAACTTAGCAGCCTCTGTAACCAGGATAACTTATTTCATCTATGTATGTTCCATTATTATTCTATAAATAGCTTGTATTAGTTTAAAAACTCAGATAATAGCCCTATATTTTCTATTTCAATTTGCTGCCATGTAACTGGTATGAATGATACCTATTTCAAAATATTAATAGTAATATTTTCATTAAAAGGAGTAATTCATTTAAAAAGGAAAACTTTAACTTTATGGATTTTATATTTCGTTTTTATCAGTGACGTTTTGGATTTGTAAAAGAGATTAAGCCGTTTAACAACCAATACAAATGCTGAGATGCTATACAAAATATTCAATTAAAGTAATATTTAATTGTCCCTTACTATTTCCTATATAATTCAAAATACCACAGAAAAACTTTCAAGTTTTCCTACAATGAAAAGTTTAAAACTTTGTACAAAATGTAATTAGTAAACCCAAACAAGTTTTTGGTTTAACAGTTGGAAGTGAGAAATTAAAACAAGCAGAATTTGTTTAGTTTGGTTTCAAAACTAAGTATTACTCTGGCTAGTAAAAATTTCTGTTTTTAGGCTTTAGGTATTAAAAATATAAAAATTAAAATTTTAGATTTTTTTTTGAGAAAACTTTAAAATCGTTTTAGGAACCTATTCCACATACTTTGCAGCAAACACAATGCCTTGTGTATTAGGTCTAGATTCCTCTAATAGCAATGACCCAATTACTGGATCCTTCTAAGGGCTCATCAATTATGACTAAACTCTCCTGAATCATGATTTATTTATTAGATCCTTATCATACTTTTGCCAATAACAGATCCAGCCAATTCTTTGGGAACTGTTACTTGTGTTGTAATAACAAGCCCATCCAAATCACAGAACGTCATGTTCCCCTGCTAAAGAATAATCAAACCCAGAATCAACCAGCAGTTTCTTCCCTGACCACTTGCTTCTGTGTCCCAACCTAAGAACACAGCCTCAGGAAATGAATCTGGCTCCTGACTGCCTAGAAAATGAAGACATGCAAGCTTCTCTCCAAGGCCTATTAGGCCTTGAAGACCTGGCCTCTGATCACTTGTCAATCTTCTCTCCCTCCTTTCTAATCAGTCATTATACTCTAGTAGTTCACACCTAACTTATCTGCTGTTCCCTAAACATGGTACACTTTTTCATTCCTCTTTCTAGAAAGCTTTCCCACCTTGACCTCCTGGCCAACTCCTGCTCATTCTTCAAGTCAGCTCCTTAGGAAGGCTCTCCCAACTTTCTCTACAAAGGAATGCAGGCTTCCCCCTCTTTATATCACATTTTATCCTCTATACTCATTTCACTTTATTGTTACTTCTTTTTGCATGTTTGTCTTCCTTCATTTAACTGTGACTCCCCTGAAGACAGTATAGATTTTAATGTTGATAATCACATAGTACAGCCTGGTGCATGATGCAAACAGGTGCTCAAGTCCTTCAAGTCTTCTTGTGGGTTGCAAACTAGACCCAAGTTGGCAATTTAAAAAGAAAGGGCAAGGTCCCTGTGCTTAATGAACTCACTATCTGGAGAAAAACTAGTGTTAATAAAATGATAATATTCATGAATATATTATTACAATTTGAAAGAAACACACAGAAATTCTACTGAGGCTGGAGCAGAAGGAGGAGCAATAGCTAAGGAAGGCTCCCCTAGGAAAGTAGTGCTTACTGGCCATCTAGAGGATGAATAATTAGAAACGAGGCTGAGTGCCAGGGTCCAGCCCCGGTGGATCCAGGGAATTCGAAGTGGGGACGGAGTCGGCATCTTAGGAAAGGATTATTTAATTAGAGATATAAAAAGAGATTAGGAAAGGATAGTGTAGTAGCAAAATTAGTGGAGAAAACAGGCTGATATTCCTTGGTTTACACGGAAAGCTAATAAAGTCTCAAGACAAGAAACTTGCACCATCTACGTTAGGCCACAGGCGCCCGTTTGAATAGCAGAGGGTGCCCCGCCTTGGGCTCCCTCTCTCGTGGGTCTTAGAAGCCCGGCCAAATAAGTAGACAGGAGAGCCTCTGCGTTCTAAGGGATCAGCCTGAGAAAGAGAAGGAGGAAGAGAGAGAAAAGAGAGAGAGAGAGTCGACACTGGGGGAGCCAGATTTCCAAGAAACTAGTTTGAGAAACTGGTCCATCCTTTATTTTCCAGGAAAGCTTTTTATACTTTTGGTTGTACATAGAGATCAATGGATAATACAAAGTTATGCAGGGTCAGCAGCCCTGACCCTTATCAAGACCAGGCTTTCTTTCTGCAAATCTTTCCCTATACAAAGGGTCTCAGGTGATTTACATTATCTTCTGGCCAAAAGGCCTGTTAACATTTTATGGCTCTCTTCCTTAATGAATGTTAATCTCATTTTCCCTGTAGTGTTTTTCTTTAATCTGCATCACCTTTAAAGTACTAAATAAAGTTACATCCCTGTAGAACAAAAGTGCAGTGGGTTATAACAAAGAAGGTACTTAACTCAAAGATCTATGTTGCTACTTGTTTTTTCTATATACCAACTATGTCAACAAATAAAAGATATGACAATTTGGCAGCAAGTATTGGCTGAACAATGAAGCCCTTAATCAGTCCTATTCTAATGATTTTGACTCCTCAGAAGTCCCTACATTCCTAGGATGTTTTAAGCTTCCTGTGCATCTCACAGTCAGGAGGCCACAAACAATCACATGTGCAGCTGTAAAAATCCTGTAGGCAGGCTAGAAAGCCATCAGAGGGGTTTTTGGATTGAAACACTCGTATTATGCCTAGGAGACTTATTATCTAAAAGCTCTAAATTAACTTTTTCCAGAAAAAGGTGGTGGGGGGACAACCCCCTGTTAATGTCAGAAAAGTAGGTGAAAAGCACAATGCAGTAAGGCAGGTAGACTCTGGTTTTGGGGCAGATGCATGAGCAGATTCAGCAAGGCTCCCTTAAGGCCAGACTCGCCTTTGCCTGTTGGACCCCTTAACCTCATGACCTTTGCCACGGGCGGGACTTCTCGTGTTGGCTCCCAGCATCTGAGGAGAAGCTATGGGTCAGAATATAAGGGGACTTTGCAAGCCCATAATAAGGATTTAGCTCTTTTGTCCTTAGAGCAACATTAAGCATTCAAGAGTTTTAAGGCATTGACTGACATTATCAGACTTGTGTTTCGCAAAGATGCTCAAGCAACAGTCTGGAAAGTACACTGAAGAAACAAATATTTATTGACTGAATTAACAAATTAATAAGTGAACTTATTGACACTTAGCTAATTCTTGATTATTCACATTACGTTGCTGCTGCTGCTGCTACGTTGCTTCTGCTGCTGCTGCTGCTAAGTCGCGTCAGTCATGTCCAACTCTGTGCAACCCCATAGACAGCAGCCCACAGGCTCCTCTGTCCCTGGGATTCTCTAGGCAAGAATACTGGAGTGGGTTGCCGTTCCTTCTCCAATGCATGCATGCATGCATGCTAAGTCACATCAGTGGCATCCAACTCTGTGTGACCCCATGGACAGCAGCCCACCAGGCTCCTCTGTCCACAGGATTCTCTAGGCAAGAATACTGCTGCTGCTAAGTCACTTCAGTCGTGTCCAACTCTGTGCGACCCCATAGATGGCAGCCCATCAGGCTCCCCTGTTCCTGAGATTCTCCAGGCAAGAACACTGGAGTGGGTTGCCATTTCCTTCTCCAAAGCAAGAATACTAGGCCCATCTAATTAGAATTTAAATTTTAATAGTATCTTCTTGGTCCATTGGTCCAGCATTGTCCAATGAAAATTTAATGTGAGCCACATACATAATCTAAAATTTTCAAGTACCTACATTTTAAAAAGTAAAATGAAACAAGTGAAAATAATTTTAATAATGTATTATACATAGCCCACTGTATCTAAAATACTATTTCAACATGTACTCAATATGAAAGTTATTAAATTTTAATACTAAATCTTTGTAATCCAGTGTATTTCACATTTATACTACATGTAACCCAATGTAAATATTTCACGCTTATACTACATCTCAACTTGGATCAGTACATTTCAAGTGGTCAGTAGCCACTTTGCCCTGTGGTACCCTACTGGACAGTGGTAGCTGTAATGCCTTCCCCAAGTGGTTTCCAAATCTGATTATACATCAGAAGTATGCACAAAGACACCTATTAAAAAGATTTCCTAATAGATCTCTCCATTTTGATTAACTATCTCTAGGAAGAGGCCCAGAAATCTATTTTTGATCAAGTACACAAAGTGACAGTGATGCAACAGTCCATGAACAAACATGGGAATTTCTGCATTGCCTCAAAGTTGGGAATATAAAGAAACCTTTGGGAATATAATGAAATGTTTTGCATCCTTGAAAAATTTGAGCAATGTCACAGGAAGCCCAGTAGGAAGGATCTTTGACTTACCTTTAAAGTAATTTCAGAAATTCATTATCATGACTACCTCCTAAAAGTTCAACCTGTAGAATTCAGTTCCTGAAAAGAAATGAAATTAACAACACTACTGCCTTCCTGAGGGACCCAAATCTAATCCTTGAGATGTCATGTAAGTGAGAGGGTGATGATGGATCTTGGAGAATAACTCAGAAACTCTAAGAAACCCCTGGGAGATGAAAGGGAGTTGGATACCATTGTTGTGGGAAAAGGAAAGCCTGGCATCACAGATGGACACTGGTTTAGGTAAGGAGTAGAATGGAGAGATGGTCTCTCTGATTATGCCCTTTTCTAATCATATCATCCTGGAGTTATCACAGCACACCCCAACTCAAGGTGGGCATGAAAACAGCAGGTCCAGTCCAGCACCTATCCAAGCAGGCAGAGTTACATAGGGAAGCTGATAATTACACATACAGGTAGGCTTGAAATAGTTCTCTCCTTTACTTCCCTCCACCCTGGGGTCTAAATGATGCCACAGAATACAGCAGCTAATGGAGAAGGGGTAGTAAATGCAGAATACTGGGGAAAAACCTAGGGGCATGTTCTCTTCAAGGAAAGGTAGAATGGAACTAGCAGAATCCAGATTGTAACACAAACGGCTTTTCACCCTGAGGTTCCTCTTTCCTGTACCATCTCAAAAAAAAAGAAAGAAAGAAAGAAAGAAAGAAAATCGCATCAGAGGAATTACAGTCCAAGCTCAGGTTTTTGATCCTTCCTTTCAAGTATGAATTACAGCTGAAGTTGCTTATAGTCCCAAGAGAATATGAGATCATAGGGAAAATATTACAGTTGAGTATAAATCCACAAAAGAAATTAAAAAAAAAAAAAACTGGACAATTTGTCCTAGAGGAGCAGAATTACTAGACCAAAACTAGTGAGAAATCTTAAATGAGTAAAAGAAATGCCACCAAAAAAGGAAGAATATTAGCAATATGAAGCACTAATAAGTTTCTGGCCTCCAGTTATTTCCCTGGTTATGAAAAATACAGTCGTTGAAACAAACTGAGCAGATAGATTGCCGAAGATTAGATACCATAAAATAACAAATTAGTAAGGTAGAAATTAGTTGGGGATCTCTGCCAGAAATGTATCTAGAAGCAATGAAAAGATGGGAAACATCAAATTTAAGAGAGAGGAAAAAAACCCTGAAGACAAAACTTGATCACATTTCAAGAAAAGAGAGCTATAGACAAATACCCCTCATTAACATACATGGAAACATCGAAACAGAATACAGAAAGTCAATCAGATATACGTTATATATAACATATGTAATAAATAAATTTAGACAGGTTGGGGGTTTGGAATCAAGATAAAAAATCAATTGTATATCCATATGCTAGCAATGACATATCCGAAATTTAACCTAATCCCTTTCAAAATCACATTAAAAAGAACACTTAGGAATACATTTAGCAAAACACATGCAAAAAATTTTACACTAAAAACTACAAAGGATTGTTAAATGAAACTAAAAGACAATCTAAATAAATGAGTAACATTCCATTTTCATGGACTGTAATAAAACACACCAGAAGAGCCTGGCAGGCTACAGTACATGGGGTTGCAAAAGAGTCAGACACAACTTGGAGACTAAACAACCACAATAAAACATTACCATTAAGGTGCCAGTTCTCTCCCAAATGATTTGTCAGTTCTACACAATCTTTGTCAAAATACCAGCAAGCTCTTTTGTAGAAACTCATAAACTGATCCTAAAATTTATATGAATATGCAAAAGACCTAGAATAGTCAAGATATTCTTACAAAATTAGAAGGACTTAATTATCTGATTTTAAAACTTAAAGTTATGGTAATCAAGAGACAAACCTAGACAGTGTACTAAAAAGCAGAGATTATTACTTTGCTGACAAAGGTCTGTATAGTCAAAGCTGTGGTTTTCCCAGTAGTCATGTACTGATGTGACAGTTGAACTACAAAGAAGGCTGAGTGCCAAAGAATTGATACTTTTGAATTGTGGTGTTGGAGAAGACTCTTGAGAGTCCCTTGGACTGCAATGAAATCAAACCAGTCAATCCTAAAGGAAATCAACTCTGAATATTCATTGGAAGGACTGATGCTGAAACTGAAGCTTCAAAACTTTGGCTACCTGATGTGAAGAGCTGACTCAGTGGAAAAGATGAGTGAGTTTCCCTGATGCTGGGAAAGATAGAAAGCAGGGGGAGAAAGGGAAAACAGAGGATGAGATGGTTGGATGGCATCACTGACTCAATGGACGAGTTTGAGCAAGCTCTGGGAGATAGTGAAGGACAGGGAAGTCTGGCATACTGCAGTCCATAGGGTCACAAAGAGTTGGACATGACTGAGCAACTGTACAACAACAAATCAAGAGAGTGTGGTATTGGTGCAAAGATAGACCTACAGATCAATGAAAGAGGATAGAAAGTCCAGTAATAAATTCTTACATTTGTGGTCACTTGGTTCTTTATAAAATGTCAAGGCAATTCAAAAGGGAAGGATAATAATTTTAACAAATGATACTAAAACAATAAATCAGTCAGTTCAGTCACTCAGTTGTGTCCGACTTTTTGCGACCCCATGAACTGCAGCACGCCAGACCTCCCTGTCCATCACCAACTGCCAGAGTCCACCCAAACCCACGTCCATTGAGTTGGTGATGCTATCCAACTATCTCATCCTTTGTTGTCCCCTTCTCCTCCTGCCCTCAATCTTTCCCAACATCAGGGTCTTTTCAAATGAGTCAGCTCTTTGCATTAGGTGGCCAAAGTATTGGAGTTTCAGCTTCAACATTAGTCCTTCCAGTGAACACCCAGGACTGATCTCCTTTAGGATGGACTGGTTGGATCTCCTTGCAGTCCAAGGGACTCTCAAGACTCTTCTCCAACACCACAGTTCAAAAGCATCCATTCTTCAGCACTCAGCTTTCTTTATAGTCCAACTCTCACATCCATACCTGACTACTGGAAAAACCATAGCCTTGACTAGACGGACCTTTGTTGACAAAGCAATGTCTCTGCTTTTTAATATGCTATCTAGGTTGGACATAACTTTTCTTCCAAGGAGTAAGCATCTTTTAATTTCATGGCTGCAATCACCATCTGCAGTGATTTTGGAGCCCCACAAAATAAAGTCTGTCACTGTTTCCATTGTTTCCCCATCTATTTGCCATAAAGTGATGGGACCAGATGCCATGATCTTCGTTTTCTGAATGTTGAGTTTAAGTCAAGTTGAGAGTCCCTTGGACTGCAAGGAGATCCAACCAGTCCGTCCTAAAGGAGATTAGTCCTGGGTGTTCACTGGAAGGACTGATGTTGAAACTGAAACTTCAATACTTTGGCCACCTGATGCGAAGAGCTGACTCATTTGAAAAGACCCTGATGTTAGGAAAGATTGAGGGCAGGAGGAAAAGGGGACAACAGAGGATGAGATGGTTGGATAGCATCACCGACTCAATGGACATGGGTTTGGGTGGACTCTGGCAGTTGGTGATGAACAGGGAGGCCTGGCGTGCTGCAGTTCATGGGGTTGCAAAGAGTCAGACACGACTGAGCAACTGAACTGAGCAACTGAATGGCCTCATTTTAATTTCACCTCTTGAAAGGCCCAATCTCCAAACAACTACATTTGGAGATACTAAGGGTTAGGGTTTCAGCATCTGAATTTGGTAACAGAAATTCCACTTCCCTGACACATGGCTCAAAACATGGCAGCTTACTTTCCCCAGATTTGGTGATCTAGGAAAGACAGTAAGAAAGCAATTGCCTGAGACAGAAACCACAGCCTTTTTCCAAACCTAACTTAGGGAGTAAACTATTACTGCTTCTGTACACTATTGGTAATATAGACCAATCTTGGAACAATTTGGAAAGGTTCTTCACATTCAGAATCTGCATAACCCTGAATATTCACTGGAAGGACTGATGCTGAAGCTCCAATACTTTGGCTACTTGATGCAAAGAGCTGACTCACTGGAGAAGACCCTGATGCTGGGAAAGATTGAGGACAAGAGGAGAAACAGGCAACAAAGGATGAGATGGTTAGATGGCATCACTGACTCAATGAAAATGAATTTGAGCAAATTCTGGGAGTCAGTGAAGGACAGGGGAATCTGGTGTGCTATAGTTCATGGGGTGATAAAGAGTTGGACAGGACTTAGCAACTGAACAACAACTACATATTGGTATGAATGACAGAAGGTGGAGATCATTGGGGAACACTTTGGTAACTATGTAAGGAAGACTTTTATCCATAATACACAAAGAACTACTACAATTTGATAATAAAACAAATAGCAAATAAAAATAGGCAAAAGATTGTCTTTTCACTTTGTTGATTTCCTTTGCTGTTCAAAACCTTTTAACTAGGTCCCAATAATTTATGTCAGATTTTTTTTTTTTTTTACTTTAGGAAATGGATCCAAAAAAATATATTACTGTAATTTAAGTCAGAGAGTGTTCCACCTATGTTTTTCTCTAGGAGTTTTATAGTATCTGATTTCACATTTAGGTCTTTAATCCATTTTGAGTTAATTCTTGTATACATTGTTAGAGAATGTTCTAATTTCATTCTTTTACATGTAACTGTCTCATTTTCCCAGCACCACATATAGAAGAGACTGTCTTTCCTCAAATGTTTACTGTTGCCTCCTTTGTCATAGCATAATTAAACCTAAATATGTAGGTTTATTTCTGGACCCTATCCTGTTTCATTGTTCTATGTCTGTGTCTCTGTTTTTGTGCCAATATCACGCTGGTTTGATTACTGTAGCTTTGTAGCATGATCTAAAGTCAGGAAGCATGATTCCTCAAGTTCTGTTCTTCAAGATAGGACCAAAAAGAATTAATCTCCAAAATATACAAACAACTCATACAGCTCAATATTTTTTTTAAATCAAAAAAGAGTAGAAGACCTAAATAGACATTATACAAATGGATAGCAGGCAAATGAAAAGATGCTTAGTATCACTAATTACCAGAGAAATGAAAATCAAAACTACAATAAGGTCACCTCACAGCAGTCAGAATGGCCATCATTTAAAAAGTCTACAAATATTAAATGCCAGAGAGGTTGGAGAGAAAAAGGAACCCTCTTACATTATTGCTGGGAATGTAAATTGGTGCAGCTACTACAGAGAACAGTATTGAGGTATCTTAAGTGTTGGACATGACTGAGCGACCTCACTTTCACTTTTCACTTTCATGCATTGGAGAAGGAAATGGCAACCCACTCCAGTGTTCTTGTCTGGAGAATCCCTAGGGATGGGGAAGCCTGGTGGGCTGCTGTCTATGGGGTAGCACAGAGTTGGACATGACAGAAGTGACTTAGCAGCAGCAGCAGCAGCAGCAGCAAGAAACTAAAAACAGAACTACCATATGACCCAGCATTTCCATTCCTGGGCATATAACTGGAGAAAAATCAAATTGAAAAAGATGCACACTCCCAATAGTCACTGCAGCACTACAGCAAGTCCCCTATATACAAACCTTCAAGTGTCGAGCTTTCAAAGATGCAAATATTCAATTGCATGTCCAATCACTTGTCTGGAATACATTGTCATATATGTTCGTCCTCGACAAGTAGTTGTGCTTTCGTGTTCTTTACTGTATAGTACTGTATAGAGCACAGCAGTACAAGCCCAGGATGTCCAGAAGCAAGCTTAAAAGCAGCAGTGATGTAGCTGGTACTACTAAGAAGCACCAGGAACTGGAGGACCAGAGAAATGATGAAGACAGACAAGATGAAGACAAAATAACTGAAGAACTGTAAAGATTCATAACACAGAAAATTACAAGGGGGTGTTCCTTATTTGAGAAAACACTTGCATTTTTGAGGCCCAAGACTCAAATGTAAAACAGTATGCAAAGGTTGCAGCAGCTGTTCAGAATGCGATTCAGTGCTACCATGTCATCTATGGTGAGAAAAAAGAGCTACTTCCCAAAGATCACTGGATCATTTATTTTAAGAGGGTAGATAGAATTAAATCCAGCAAGGAATTAGAACCTGGGCCTCTGAGTAAAACTGCAGCTTGCCCTCCATTTCCTATTGCTGGTGACACTTCAGCTCTACCATCTCCCACATCCTCTCCCTCCTCCAGTCAGTAACTCTTCTTGTCAGTTCAATTGATGCCAGCCCCTATATGCCAGATGTATTACTGTATTACTATACTTAGAATACAGTACTATAAGATTTAAAATGTTTCCTTTATTCTTTGTGTTTCTTTGTTTTTTATATATTATTTGTGTGAAAAGTATTATAAAGCTGTTATAATATTTGTTGGATACTTAGGCTAATTTTGCTGGATTTAAATGAGTTGGCCTTAATAAACTTGCTCTCAGAATGGAACACATTCATATACAGGGGACTTACTGTATTTACAATAGCCAAGACATAGAAGCAAACTAAATGTCCATCAACAGATGACTGGATAAATGGCTGCTTTTCCACGGAAAAAGTGTAACTTTATAGAAGCCTGGACCAGACCTACCTGTGGGTATTGGAGGGTCTCCTGAAGAGGTGGGGGGTGGGGTGCAGCTTTAAGTCAATGTACCCACAAGGAAGCTGGTGGCAAAGGTACCAGTGATTATTCATTGGTGAGAGCTCTTCCTGAGATAGCCATTTTGACACCAACACCTGGTCCCACCCAAGAAAACATACAGATGAAAAACAAATACATGAAAAGATGCTCAACATCAATAATTATTAGAGAAATTAAAATCAAAACTACACTGAGGTATCACATTACACTGGTAAGAATGGCCATATCATCAAAAAAAAAAAATCTACAAACAAATGCAATCCTTATCAAACTACCAATGGTATTTTTCACAGAACTAGAAAAAAATTTTTCACAATTTGTATGGAAATACAAAAGACCCCAAAGAACTAAAGCAATCTTGAGAAAAAAAAACATGGAGCTGGAGGAATCAACCTGTTTGACTTTAGACTACACTACAAAGCTACAGCCACCAAGACAGTATAGTACTGGCACAAAACAGAAATACAAACGAATGGAACAAGATAGAAAGCCCAGAGATAAACCTATACACCAAAGGGCACCTTATCTTTGATAAATGAAGCTATACTATACAATGGAGAAAAGATCCGTGAAAGGAGAACACTTCCTAATATCATACACAAAAATAAACTCAAAATGGATTAAAGACATAAATGTAAGACCAAAAACTATAAAATTCTTAAAGGAAAACAGAATACTCTGAAATAAATCACAATAAGATCCTCTATGACCCATGCTACGGTAATGGAAATAAAAACAAAAATAAACAAATGACATGAAATTAAACTTAAGCTTTAACACAGCAAAGCAAACTATAAACAAGGTGATAATACAACCCTCAAATAAGAGAAAATAACACCAAATGAAACAACTGACAAAGGATTAATCTCCAAAATACACAAGCAGCTCATTCAGCTCAATCCCAGGAAAACAATCAAATCAAATAAAAAATGGGGCATTAAAGTCTCCCACTATTATTGTGTTATTGTGATTTCCACTTTCATACTTGTTAGCATTTGTTTTACATATTGTGGTGCTCCTATGTTGGGTGCATATATATTTATAATTGTTATATCTTCTTCTTGGATTGATCCTTTGATCATTATGTAGTGTCCTTCTTTGTCTCTTTTCACAGCCTTAGTTTTAAAGTCTATTTTATCTGATATGAGTTGGCCTTAATGTAACTCCTGCTTTCTTTTGGTCTCTATCTGCATGGAATATCTTTTTCCAGCCCTTCACTTTCAGTCTGTATGTGTCCCTTGTTTTGAGGTGGGTCTCTTGTAGACAGCATATATAGGGGTCTTGTTTTTTTATCCATTCAGCCAGTCTTTGTCTTTTGTTGGGGCATTCAACCCATTTACGTTTAAGGTAATTATTGATAAGTATGGTCCCGTTGCCATTTACTTTATTGTTTTGGGTTTGGGTTTCTACACTTTTTTGTGTTTCCTGTCTAGAGAATATCCTTCAGGATTTGTTGGAGAGCTGGTTTGGTGGTGCTGAATTCTGTCAGCTTTTGCTTGTCTCTAAAGCTTTTGATTTCTCCTTCATATTTGAATGAGATCCTTGGTGGGTACAGTAACCTGGGCTGTAGGTTATTTTCTTTCATCACTTTAAATATGTCTTGCCATTCCCTCCTGGCCTGAAGGGTTTCTATTGAAAGATCAGCTGTTATCCTTATGGGAATCCCCTTGTGTGTTATTTGTTGATTTTTCCTTGCTGCTTTTAATATTTGTTCTTTGTGTTTAATCTTTGTTAATTTGATTAATATGTGTCTTGGGGTGTTTCATCTTGGGTTTATCCTGTTTGGGACTCTCCAGGTGTCTTGGACTTGGGTGATTATTTCCTTCCCCATTTTAGGGAAGTTTTCAACTATTATCTCCTCAAGTATATTCTCATGGTCGTTCTTTTGGTCGTCTTCTTCTGGGACTCCTATAATTCGAATGTTGGAGCATTTCATATTGTCCTGAAATTTTTCACAGAGCTAGAACAAATAATTTCACAATTTGTATGGAAATACAAAAAACCTCAAATTGCCAAAGCAATCTTGAGAATGAAGAATGGAACTGGAGGAATCAACCTACCTGACTTCAGGCTCTACTACAAAGCCACAGTCATCAAGACAGTATGGTACTGGCACAAAGACAGAAATATAGATCAATGGAACAAAATAGAAAGCCCAGAGATAAATCCACTCACCTATGGACACGTTATCTTCAACAAAGGAGGCAAGAATATACAATGGATTAAAGACAGTCTCTTTAACAAGTGGTGCTGGGAAAACTGGTCAACCACTTGTAAAAGAATGAAACTAGAACACTTTCTAACACCATACACAAAAATAAACTTAAAATGGATTAAAGATCTAAACATGAGACCAGAAACTATAAAACTCCCAGAGGAGAACATAGGTAAAACACTCTCTGACATAAATCACAGCAGGATCCTCTATGACCCACCTCCTAGAATATTGGAAATAAAAGCAAAAATAAACAAATGGGACCTAATTAAAATTAAAAGCTTCTTCACAACAAAGGAAACTACAAGCAAGGTGAAAAGACAGCCTTCAGAATGGGAGAAAATAATAGCAAATGAAGCAACTGACAAACAACTAATCTCAAAAATATACAAGCAACTCATGCAGCTCAATTCCAGAAAAATAAACAACCCAATCAAAAAATGGGCCAAAGAATTAAACAGACATTTCTCCAAAGAAGACATACAGATGGCTAACAAACACATGAAAAGATGCTCAACATCACTCATTATCAGAGAAATGCAAATCAAGACCACAATGAGGTACCATTTCACACCAGTCAGAATGGTAGCAATCCAAAAGTCTACAAGCAATAAATGCTGGAGAGGGTATGGAAAAAAGGGAACCCTCTTACAGTGTTGGTGGGAATGCAAACTAGTACAGCCACTATGGAGAACAGTGTGGAGATTCCTTAAAAAACTGGAAATAGAACTGCCTTATGACCCAGCAATCCCACTGCTGGGCATACACACAAGGGAAACCAAAATTGAAAGAGACACGTGTACCCCAGTGTTCATTGCAGCACTGCTTAGAACAGCTGAATAGAAAAGACTCCATCAGCAGATGAATGGATAAGAAAGCTGTGGTACATATACACAATGGAGTATTACTCAGCCATCAAAAAGAATACATTTAAATCAGTTCTAATGAGGTGGATGAAACTGGAGCCTATTATACAGAGTGAAGTAAGCCAGAAAGAAAAACACCAATACAGTATACTAACACATATATATGGAATTTAGAAAGATGGTAACGATAACCCTGTATGTGAGACAGCAAAAGAGATGCAGATGTACAGAACAGACTTTTTGACTCTGTGGGAGAGAGAGAGGGCAGGATGATTTAGGAGAATGGCACTGAAACCTGTATAATATCATATAAGAAATGAATCACCAGTCTAGGTTCGATGCAGGATACAGGATGCTTAGGGCTGGTGCACTGGGATAACCCAGAGGGATGGTATGGGGAGGGAGGTGGGAGGGGGATTCCAGAGTGGGAACTTATGTACACCCGTGGCAGATTCATGTTGATATATGGCAAAACCAATACAATATTGTAAAGTAAAAAAAAAAAAAAAAAGAATGTACTATACAACATGGGGAATATGGCTTATTTTTATACCTGTAAAAGAAATATAACCTTTAAAAATTGTATAAAATATAAAATTAAATTCAAAATTATTAAAAAAAGAAAAGGAGAAAAAAAAATGGGGCAAAAAACCCTAAACAGACATTTCTCCAAAGAAGACACACAGATGGCGAATAAACCTGAAAAGATGCTCAATGCGACAGTTAGAACTGGACATGGAACAACAGACTGGTTTCAAATAGGAAAAGGAGTACATCAAGGCTGTGTATTGTCACCCTGCTTCTTTAACTTATATGCAGAGTACATCATGAGAAACGCTGGCCTGGAAGAAACACAAGCTGGAATCAAGATTGCCGGGAGAAATATCAATAACCTCAGATATGCAAATGACACCACCCTTATGGCAGAAAGTGAAGAGGAACTAAAAAGCCTCTTGATGAAAGTGAAAGTGGAGAATAAAAAAGTTGGCTTAAAGCTCCACATTCAGAAAACAAAGGTCATGGCATCCCGTCCCATTACTTCATGGGAAATAGATGGGGAAACAGTGGAAACAGTACCAGACTTTATTTTGTGGGGCTCCAAAATCACTGCAGATGGTGACTGCAGCCATGAAATTAAAAGACACTTACTCCTTGGAAGAAAAGTTATGAAAAACCTAGATAGCATATTCAAAAGCAGAGACATTACTTTGCCAACTAAGGTCCAACTAGTCAAGGCTATGGTTTTTCCAGTAGTCATGTATGGATGTGAGAGTTGGACTGTGAAGAAAGCTGAGTGCCAAAGAAGTGATACTTTTGAACTGTGGTGTTGGAGAAGACTCTTGAGAGTCCCTTGGATTGCAAGGGAGATCTAACCAATCCATTCTGAAGGAGATCAACCCTGGGATTTCTTTGGAAGGAATGATGCTAAAGCTGAAACTCCAGTACTTTGGCCACCTCATGCGAAGAGTTGACTCATTGGAAAAGATTCTGATGCTGGGAGGGAATGGGGGCAGGAGGAGAAGGAGACAACAGAGGATGAGATGGCTGGATGGCATCACTGACTCGATGGATGTGAATCTGAGTGAACTCCGGGAGTTGATGATGGACAGGGAGGCCTGGCGTGCTGCAATTCATGGGATAGCAAAGAGTCGGACACAACTGAGTGACTGAACTGAACTGTTCATTATTAGAAAAATGCAAATCGAAACCACAATGATATATCACCTCACACTAGACAAAATGGCCATCATCAAAAAATCTACAAACCATAAAAGCTGCAGAGGATGTGAAGAAAGGGAACCCTCTTGTACTGTTGGCAGGAAGGCAAATTAATACAGCCACATGGAGAACAACATGAAGATTCCTTTAAAAACTAGGAATAAAAGTACCATATGATCCAACAATACTACTACTGGGCATACACCCTGAGGAAACAATAACTGAAAAAAACACATGTACACCAAAGTTCATTGCAGCATGTATACAACAGCTAGGACATGGAAGCAACCTAGATGTCCATCTATAGATAAGTGGGTAAAGAAACTGTGGTACATACACACAATGAATATTCAGTTCAGTTCAGTTGTTCAGTTGTGTTCGACTCTTTGTGACCCCATGGACTGCAGCACGTCAGGCCTCCCTATCCATCACCAACTCCCGGGGTTTACCCAAACTCACGTCTGTTGAGTCGGTGATGCCATCCAACCATCTCATCCCCTGTCAACCCCTTCTCCTCCTGTCCTCAATCTTTCTTAGCATCAGGGTCTTTTCAAATGAGTCAGCTCTTCGCATCAGGTGGCCAAAGTATTGGAGTTTCAGCTTCAACATCAGTCCTTCCAATGAACACTCAGGGCTGATCTCCCTTAGGATGGACTGGTTGGATCTCCTTGCAGTCCAAGGGACTCTCAAGAATCTTCTGTAACACCACAGTTCAAAAGCATCAATTTTTGGCACTCAACTTTCTTTTTAGTCCAACTCTCACATCCATACATGACTACTGGAAAAAACCATAACCTTTTACTAGATGGACCTTTGTTGACAAAGTAATGCTTTTGCTTTTTAATATGCTGTCTAGGTTGGTCATAACTTTCCTTCCAAGGAGTAAGCGTCTTTTAATTTCATGGCTGTAATCACCATCTACAGTGATTTTGGAGCCCCCCAAAATAAAGTCTGACACTGTTTCTACTGTTTCCCCACCTATTTGCCATGAAGTGGTGGGACTGGATGCCATGATCTTCGTTTTGTGAATGTTGAGCTTTAAGCCAACTTTTTCACTCTCCTCTTTCACTTTCATCAAGAGGCTCTTGAGTTCTTCTTCACTTGCCACCATATGGGTGGTGTCATATGCATATTTGAGGTTACTGATATTTCTCTCAGCAATCTTGATTCTAGCTTGTGCTTCATCCAGCCCAGTGTTTCACATGATGTACTCTGCATATAAGTTAAATAAGCAGGGTGACAATATACAGGCTTGACGTACTCCCTTCCCAGTTTGGAACAATGAATACTACTCATCCATAAAAAGGAACATATTTGACTCAGTTCTAACAAGGTGGATGAACACAGAGCCTATTATACAAAGTGAAATAACTCAGAAAGAGAAAAACAAACATCACAGGGAGCACACACAGTGTCTTAGGTGTACAAAGATCCACAGAAAAAGCAGTAACTTTATAGAAGCCTGGCCCAGGCCCACCACACATATATAAGTAATGTAGAAAGAAGGTGCTGATGAATCTATCTGCATGGAAGCAATGGAGACACAGACATAGAGAATAGACTTATGGACACAGTGGGGGAAGGGAATGGTGGGAATAATTCAGAGAGTAGCATGAGAATATATATGTTACCATATGTAAAATTATATATCCAGTGGATATTTGTTGTGTGATTTAGGGAGCTCAAATCCAGTGCTCCCGGACAACTGAGAAGGGTGGGATGGGGTGGGATGTGGGCGGGAGGCCCAAGAGGAAGGGGAGATACATATATCCATGACTGATTTATGTTGTTATATGACAGAAACCCACAGGCTGTCTCTCCCATCAGGAAGCTTGCACAAGCCTCTTATCATCATCCATCAGAGGGCAGACAGAATGAAAATCACAATAATAGAGAACTGACCAAAATGATCACATGGATAACAGTCTTGTGTAACTCTGTGAAACTATGAGCCATGCCCTGACATGCTTCCTAAGACAAATGGGTGTTTGGGAGAGCTCTGACAAAATGTGGTCCACTGGAGAAGGGCATGGCAAACTACTTCAGAATTCTTGCCTTGAGAACCCCATAAACATATGAAAAGGCAAAAAAGTATAACACTGAAAGATGAACCTCTTCAGGTTGATAGGTGTCCAATACACTACTGGAGAAGAGTAGAGAAATAAATACAGAAGGAATGAAGAGCCTGAGCCATAGTGGAAATGACACCCAGCTGTGTATCTGTCTGGTGGTGAAAGTAAAGTCTGATGCTATAAAGAACAGTACTGCATAGGAACCTGGAAAGTTAGGTTCATGAATGAAGGTAATCTATTTCTGCTTCATTGACTATGCTAAACCCTTTGACTGTGTGGATCACAAAAATCTGTAGAAAATTCTTAAAGAGATGAGAATACATAACCAACTTACCTGCCTCCTGAGAAACCTGTATGTAGGTCAGGAAGCAACAGTTAGAAGTGGACACAAAACATCAGACTGGTTCCAAATTGGGAAAGGAGTATGTCAAAGCTGTATGTTGTCACCCTGCTCATTTAACTTATATGCAGAGTACATCATGAGAAATGCCAGGCTGGATGAAGCACAAGCTGGAGTTAAGATTTCCATGAGAAATATCAAGAACCTCAGAAATGCAGATGATACCACTCTAATGGCAGAAAATGAAGAGGAACTAAAGATCCTCTTGATGAAAGTAAAACAGGAGAGTGAAAAAGCTGGCTTAAAATTAAACATTCAAAAAACTAAGATCATGGCACCCAGTTCCATCACTTCATGGCAAATAGATGGGGAAATAATGGAAACAGTGACAGACTTTATTTTCTTGGGCTCCAAAATCACTGCAGCCACAAAATTAAAACACTTCCTCCTTGGAAGAAAAGCTATGACAAACCCAGACAGAATATTAAAAAGCAGAGACATTACTTTGCCGCCAAAGGTTCATATAGTCAAAGCTATAGTTTTTCCAGTAGTCATGTATGGATGTGAGAGTTGGACCATAAAGAGGGTTGAGCACCAAAGAACTGATGCTTCTGAACTGTGGTGTTAGAGAAGTGTGTTGGAGAAGATTCTTGAGAGTCCCTTGGACAGCAAGGAGATCAAACTAGTCAATCCTAAAGGAAATCAGCCCTGAATATTCACTAGAAGGACTGACACTGAAACTGAAGCTCCAATACTTTGGCCACCTGATGTGAAGAGCCAACTCACAAGGGCTCTTGATGCTTGGAAAGACTGAAGGCAGGAGAAGAGGACAAGACATGGCAGACATGGCAAACCAGACATGGCAAAGTGAACACTGACATTTTAGAAATCAGTGAACTAAAATGGACAGGAATGGGTGAATTTTCATTCAGATGACCATTATATCTACTACTGTGGGCAAGAATCCTTTAGAAGAAATGGAGTAGCCCTCATAGTCAACAAAAGAGTCCAAAATGCAGTACTTGGGTGCAATCTTAAAAACAGAATGATCTCAGTTCATTTCCAAGGCAACTCATTCAACAAGAAGTCTATGTCCCAGCCACTCATGATGAAGAAGTTGAATTTGACTGGTTCTCTGAAGACCTATAAGACCTTCTGGAACTAACACACACACCAAAAAAGACATCTTTTTCATCATAGAGGACTGGAATGCAAAAGTCAAGAGATACCTGGAGTAACAGGTAAGTTTGGTTTATAGTACAAATGAAGCAGGGCAAAGGCTAACAGAGTTTTGTCAAGAGAATACACTGATCATAGCAAACACCCTCTTCTAACAGCGCAAGAGACGACTCTACATATGGACATCACCAAATGGTCAATACCAAAATCAGATTTGTCATATTCTTTGTAGCCAAAGATGGAGAAGTTCTATACAGTCAGCAAAAGAAAAAAAGATTGGGAGGTGATTATGGCTCAGATTATGAGCTTCTTATTGCAAAATGCAGACTTAAATTGAAGAAAGTAGGGAAAACTACTAGGCCACTCAGGTATGACCTAAATCAAATCCCTTATAGTTATACAGTGGAAGGGACAAATTTAAAGTATTAGATCTGGTAGACAGAATGCCTGAGAACAGAGGTTCATAACATTGTACAGGAGATCAACTCTGTATAATTCATTGTACAGGACAGAGGTTCATAACACTGCAGGAAATCAACCCTGAATATTCATTGGAAGGACTGATGCTGAAGTTCCAATACTTTGGCCACTTGATGTGAAGAGTCCAGTTGTTGGAAAAGACTCTGATGCTGGGAACAATTAAGTGTAGCAGGAGAAGGGGGTGACAGAAGATGAGATGATTGGATGGCATCATCAACCCAATGGGCTTGAATTTGAGCAAACTCTGGGAGACAGTGAAGGACAGAGAAGTCTGGCATACTACTGCCCATGGCATACTACTGCCCATGGTGTCAACAAAGAGTCGGATGTGGCAACTGAGCAACTGAACAATAATAAAGGCAGAAACCAACACCATACTGTAAAGCAATTATCCTCCAATTAAACTTAACTTTTAAAACTCTATGAACAATAAACTCTGGAGATGATGTGGAGAAAAGGGAATCCTTTAAAACTTCTGGTGAGAATGTAAATTGATACAGTCACTATAGAGAACAGTATGGAGATCCCTTAAAAAAAAAAAAAACAGGAATAAAACTACCATATGACCCAGCAACCCCATTACTTGGACCATAACCATAAAAAAACATAATTCAAAAAGACACATATTCCCCAATGTTCACTGTAGCACTATTTAAACAGCCAGGACATGGAAGCAACCTAGATATCCATCAAAAGATGAATGGATAAAGAAGTTGTGGTATTATACATATATACAATGGAGTATTACTTAGTCAGAAAAGGAAACAAATTTGAGTCAGTTCTAACTGAGGTGGGTGAATCTAGAGCCTGTTATACAGAGTGAAGTAAGTCAGAAAGAGAAAAACAAATACTGTATATGTGTATATTATATATATATATATATATATGGAATCTAGGAAAATGGTACTGATGAACCTGTGCAGGGTAAGAATAGAGACACAGACATAGAGAACAGACTTGTGGACACAGTGGGGGAAGGCGAGGGTGGGATGAATTAAGAGTATCACTGAAACATATACATCACTCTATGTAAAAAAGATAGCTAGTGGGAAGTGGGTGTATAATGCAATAAGCTCAACCTGGTGCTCTGTGACAACTGAGAGGGGTAGGATGTGGTGGGGGTTTGAAGGATGTTCAAGAGGGAGGGAGACTTATGTATACTTATGGCTGATTTGCATTGTTGTATGGCAGAAACCAATACAACATTATGAAGCAATTATCCTCCAATTAAAAATTTTAAACTCTGCAGCAATAAATGCTAGAGAGGGTGCAGAGAAAAGGAAATTCTCTTAAACTGTTGGTAGGAGTAAATTGATATAGCCACTATGGAGAACAGTATGGAGGCTCCCTAAAAAACTCAAAATAGAACTATTATATGACCCAGTTGGGAGAAGACAGTGGCAACCCACTCCAGTACTCTTGCTTGGAAAATCCCATGGATGGAGGAGCCTGGTGAGCTGCAGTCCATGGGGTTGCTAAGAGTCAGACATGATTGAGCGACTTCACTTTCACTTTTCACTTTCATGCATTGGAGAAAGAAATGGCAACCCACTCTAGTGTTCTTGCCTGGAGAATCCAAGGGACAGAGGAGCCTGGTGGGCTGCCGTCTCTGGGGTCGCACAGAGTTAGACACTACTGAAGTGACTTAGCAGCAGTAGCAGCATGACCCAGTTATCTTACTCCTGAGCATATACCCAAAGAAAGTCATAATTCCAAAAGATACATGCACCCCATGTTCACTGCAGCACTATTTGCAACAGCCAAAACATGGAAACAACCTAGATGTCCATCAATAGAAGAAGAGATGAAAGAAGATATGGTACATCTCTACAATGGACTATTAGTCAGCCATTAAAAAGGAACAAAATTGTGCCATTCACAGAGTCATGGATGGACCTAGAGGCTGTCACCTAGAGTGAAGTAAGTCAGAAACAGAAAAACAAATATTACATAATGTCACTAATATGTGGAATTTAGAAAAAATGGTACAGATGAAATTATGTGCAGAACAGAAATAGATACACAGATGCAGAGAACAAAGATATATATACCAAGGAGGAAAGGGGTTGTGGGATGAATTAGGAGATTGTGATTGACATAAGAGTACTAAATATAAAATAGATACCTAATGCTGCTGTCACTGCTGCTAAGTCACTTCAGTCATGTCCCACTTTTAGCGACCCCATGGACTGCAGCCTACCTCCATCCATGGGATTTTCCAGGCAAGAGTACTGGAGTGGGTTACAATTGCCTTCTCAGATACCTAATAAGAACCTATTATATAGCACAGGGAACTCTACTCAGTGCTCTGTGGTGACCTAAATGAGATGGAAATCTAAAAAAGATGGGATAGATGTATATATATAGCTGACTCACTTTGCTGTACAGCAGAAACTACCACAACATTGTAAAGCAACTATACTCCAATTAGAAAATAAAGAAAAGACTTGGCCATACCTAGGGACACCTCAGGCAAAACAACCAACAAGGTGGGAATGCATTTCTACTCATCAGCAGACAGAATGCTTAAAGTCTTCCTCAGCCTAGAGACACCTCCAAACACCCCTTGACATGGCCCAGCCCACAAGAAGAACAAGACCCAGGTCCACCCATCAGTGGGCAGGTACCACTCCCTCCCAACCAGAAACCTTTACAGGCCTCTAGACCAGCCTCACCCATGAGGCGGCAGACACCAGAAGCAAGATGAACTACAATCCTGCAACCTGCAGAACAGAGACTGAGAAGAAAGACAAAATGAGATGACATAGGAATATGTTCCAGAAGGAGTAACAAGATAAAGCCCAAGAAAATAATAACTAAGTGAGGTAGAGACAGGCCACCTACTGAAGACAGAATTCAGAGTAACAGAATTCAGAGTAATGATAGTAAAGACGATCCAAATCTCTGAAAAATAATGAAGGTAAAGACTGAGAAGATACAAGAAATGTTTACCAAGGAGCTAGAAGATTTAAAGAATAAACAGAGTTGGACTATAACTGAAATAAAATATACACTAGAAGGAATCAGTAGCAGAATAACTGATGCAGAAAACTGGTAAGTAACCTGGAAGAGAGAATAGTGAAAATCATTGGTGTAGAACAGAATAAAGAAAAAATAATGAAAAGAATTGAGGACAATTTTAAGAGCCCTCTAAGATAACATTAAATACACCAACATTTGCACTCTAGGGGGTCCCAGAAAGAAAAGAAAGAAAGAGCCTGAGAAAATATTTGAAAAGAGAACAGCCAAAAACTTCCCTAAGATAGACAAAGAAATAGTCACCCAAGTCCAGGAATCGCAGCAAGTGCCATACAGAATAAACCCAAGGAGGAAGATGCTGAGACACAGGTTAATCAAACTGATAACAACTAAAAACAGAGGCAATATTAAAAGCATCAAATAACATACAAGAAATTACCTATAACATTATTAGTTTATTTTTCAGCAGGAACTCTGTAGGCCAGAAGGGAGTGGCACAATATATTTAAAGGGATAAAAGAGAAAAACCTACCACCAAGAATACTGTATGCAGAAAGGCTCTCATTCAGATTCAACAGAGAAATCAAAAGCTTTACAGACAAGCAAAAGCTAAGACAATTCATCACCACCAGGCAGTTTTACAACAAATGCTAAAGGAACTTCTCTAGGTGAAAAAATAGAAAAGCCTACTAGGAACAAGAAAATTGCAAATGGGAAACTTCACTAATTCAGGCAAACATATAGTAAAGGTATGGGCTTTCCTGATGGGTCAGTGGGTAAAGAATCCCCCTGTAATGCAGGAGACTGGCAGGAGACCTGTGTTTGATCCCTGAGTCGGGAAGCTCCCCTAGAGTAGGAAATAGCAACCCACTCCAGTATTCTGGCCCAAGAAATCCTATGGACAGAGAAGCCTGGCGGGCTAAAATCCGTGGGGTCACAAAGAATCAAACATGAATGAGTGACTAAGCACACATAGTAAAGGCAGGAAGTCATCCTCATGCAAATATATCAAAACCAGCAATCATGAGAAGGGTACAAATGCAGGACACTGGGAATACATCTGAAACTAAGAGACCAACAGGTTTAAAACAATCTTTATAAATGTGGACTGCTAGATCAAACTTCATGATAACCACAAACCAAAAATCTACAATAGAGATACAGACAAAAAATAAATAGGAGTCCAAACATGACACTGAAGTGTGTCAAAGCACAACAGAACAAAAGAGGAAGGGAAGGAAAAGGGCCTACAAAAACAAATTCAAAACAATTAACAAAATGGCAATAAGAACATACATACCAGTAATCACCTTCAATGTAAATGGATTAAATGCTCCAACCAAAAGACAAATAGTGGCTGAATGAACACAAAAACAAGATCCATATATATTCTTTCTACAAGAGATCCACTTCAGATATAGGAACACACACAGATTCAAAGTGAGGGGATGGATAAAGGTATTCTATGCAAATGAAAAGCAAAAGAAAGCTGGGATAACAACACATACATCAGACAAAATTGACTTTAAAGACTGTTACAGAGACAAAGTTGGACACTACATAATGATCAAGGGACCAATTCAAGAAGAAAACATAGTAATGGTAAATATATATGCACCCAACATAAGAGCACCTCAACATATAAGGCAAATGCTAACAGCCATAAAAGGAGAAATTATCAGTAACACATTAATAGTGGGGGGATGTCAACATTCCATTTATATTAATGGACAGATGATCCAGACAGAAAATCAACAGGGAAACAAAGGCCTTAAATAACACATTAGATGAGATGGAATTAATTGATATTTATAGAGCATTCCATGCAAAAGCAGTAGAGTACATTCTTTTCAAGTGCAGATGGAACATTCTCCAGGATAGATCACATTCTGGACCAGAAAGCAAGCTTCTATAAATTTGAGAAAATTGAAATCATATCAAGCGTCTTTTATGAGATTAGAAATCAACTACAAGGTAGAAAAAACATAAGAAACACAAATGTGTGGAGGCTAAACAATATGCTACTAAACAATCAGTGGAACACTGAAGAAACCAAAGAGGAAATCAAAAAGTACCTAGAGACAAACGAAAGTGAAAAATGATCCAGAATCTATGGCATACAGCAAAAGCAGTTCTAAGAAGGATGTTTATAACAATAAAATCTTACTTCATGAAATAAGAAACATTTCAAATAAATAACATAACCTCGGACCTAAAGCAACCAGAGAAAGAAGAGCAAACAAAATCCAAAGTTTTGGATTTTGGGACAACCTACAAGTAATGGACAAATTCTTAGAAAGGTACAATCTTCCAAGACTGAACCAGGAAGAAAATAGAAAATATGAACAGACTAAACACATACTGAAATTGAAACTGTGATTTGAAAACTTACAACAAAAGTCCAGGACCAGATGTCTTCACAGGTGAATTCTATCAAACATTTAGAGAAAAATGAACATCTATCCTTCTGAAAATATTCCCAAAAATTGCAGAGGAAGAACTCCCAAACTCATTCTATGAGGCCACTATCATTCTGATACCAACATCAAAGAGAGTCCTCCCTATCCCACCTGTACACACACACACACAAAATTACAGGCTAATATCACTGACAAACAGATGCAAAAATCCTCAACAAAACACTAGAAAATTGAATCAAAAATACATTAAAATGATCATACACCATGATCAAGTGGGATTTCTCCTAAGGATTCAAGGATTTTTCAATATCCTCAAATCAATCAGTATGACACATCACATCAACAAACCAAGGAATAAACACCATATGATCATCTCAATAAATGGAGAAAAACCTTTTGACAAAATTCAACACCCATTCATGATAAAAACTCAAAAAAGCAGGCATAGAGGGAATGAACCTACCTTAACATAATAAAGGCCATATATGTCCTACAGCTAACATCATACTCAGCTATCATACAAATGGTGAAAATTCTCAAGCCAGGCTTCAACAGTACGTGAACCATGAACTTCCAGATGTTCAAGCTGGATTTAAAAACAGCAGAGGAACTAGAGATCAAATTGCCAACATCCATTGGGTCATACAAAAAGCAAGAGAATTCCAGAAAAACATCTACTTTTGCTTTATTGATTATGCAAAAGCCTTTGACTGAATAGATCACAACAAACTGTGGAAAATTCTTCGAGAGATGGGAATACCAGACCATCTTACCTGCCTCCTGAGAAATCTGTATGCAGGTCAAGAAGCAACAGTTAGAACCAGACATGGAACAACAGACTGGTTCCAAATTGGGAAAGAAGTAAGTCAAAGGCTGTATATTGTCGCCCTGCTCATTTAACTTATATGCAGAGTACATCATGTGAAATGCCAGGCTGGATGAAGCAAAGCTGGTATCAAGACTGCTGGGAGAAATATCAATAACCTCAGATACTCAGATGATGCCCCCCTTATGGCAAAAAATGAAGAGGAACTAAAGAGCCTCTTAATGAAAGTGAAAGAGGAGAGTGAAAAGGCTGGCTTAAAATTCAACATTCAAAAACCTAAGATCATGGCATCTGGTCCCATCACTTCATGGCAAATAGATCGGGAAACAATCGAAACAGTAACAGACTTTATTTTCTTGGGCTCCAAAATCACTGAAGATGGTGATTGCAGCCATGAAATTAAAAGATGCTTACTCCTTGCAAGAAAAGCTATGACCAACCTAGACAGCATATTAAAAAGTAGAGACATTACTTTGCCAACAAAGGTCTGTCTAGTCAAAGCTATAGTTTTTCCAGTAGTCATGTATGGATGTGAGTGTTGGACTATAAAAGAAGCTGAGCACCAAAGAATTGATGCTTTTGTACTGTGGTGTTGGAGAAGACTCTTGAGCATCCCTTGGACTGCAAGGAGATCCAACCAGTCCATCCTAAAGGAGATCTGTCCTGGGTGTTCACTGGAAGGACTGATGTTGAAGCTGAAACTCCAATACTTTGGCCACCTGATGTGAAGAACTGACTCACTGGAAAAGACCCTAATGCTGGAAAAGATTGAGGGTGGGAGGAAAAGGGGATGACAGAGGATGAGATGGTTGGATGGCATCACCAACTCGATGGAAATGAGTTTGAGCAAGTTCTGGGAGTTGGTGATGGACAGGGAGGCCTGGTGTGCTACAGTCCATGGGGTCACAAGTCGGACATGACTGAGTGACTGACTGAACTAAATGGTGAAAAGCTGAAAATATTTCTGCTAAGATCAGAAGCAAGACAAGGATGTTGATTCTCGCCACTTTTATTCAACATAGTTTTGGAAATCCTAACCAGAGCAATCAGAAGGAAATTAAATTAAATGAATCCAAACTGGAAAAGGAGAAACAAAGCTGTTACTGTTTCCAGATAACATGATACTTTATATAAAAAATCCTAAATATTCTACCAGAAAACTACTAGAGCTCAATGAATTCAGTAAATTTGCAGGTTACAAAATACACAGAATTCTGTTACATTTCTATAACAAGGAAGGGGAAAAACTCCTTTTACTATCATATCAAAAAGAATAAAATAACTAGGAATAAACCTATCTGAAGAGGCAAAAAATCTATACTCATAAAACTATAGACAGTGATGAAAGAAACTAAAGATGAGATGAACACATGGAAAGTTATATCATGTTCCTGGAATGGAAGAATCCATATTGTCCGAATGACTATACCACCCAAGGCAATCTACAGATTCAATGCAATCTCTATCAAATTACTGATGGCATTTTGATAAATCTTAAAATGTATATGCAAACACAAAAGAGCCCAAACAGGCAAAGCAATTTGCTGCTGCTACTAAGTCATTTCAGTCGTGTCCGACTCTGTGCGACCCCATAGATGGCAGCCCACCAGGCTTGCCCGTCCCTGGGATTCTCCAGGCAAGGACACTGGAGTGGGTTGCCATTTCCTTCTCCAATGCATGAAAGTGAAAGTGAAGTCACTCAATCGTGTCTGACTCTTCGTGACCCCATGGACTACAGCCTACCAGGCTCCTCCGTCCATGGGATTTTCCAGGCAAGAGTACTGGAGTGGGTTGCCATTGCCTTCTCCCTCTAATACCTTACCCCAAAATAAACTCAAAACGGAAACAAAGAACTAAATGGAAGGCTGGATACTATAAATCTCTTTGAGGAAAACATAGGCAGGACACTCTGCATAAATCAGACATAAATTGTAATAATATCTTTTGGGACCCACCTGCTAGAGTAATGAAAATAAAAACAAAGATAAACAAATGGGACCTAATTAACCTTCAAAGCTTTTGCACAGCAAAGGAAATCATAAAACAAAAAGGCAACTCACAGAATGGGAGATAATATTTGCAAACAAACTGACTGTCAAGCAATTAATCTCCAATATCTACAAATAGCTTATGCAGCTCAATTTAAAAAAAAAATAAACAATGCAATTAAAAAATGGGTAGAAGATCTAACTAGTTATTTGTCCAAAGAAGACATACAGATGGCCAAAAAGTATATGAAAAGATGCTCAACGTCAGATGGTAAAGAATCTCCCTATAATGCAGGAGACCTGGGTTTGATCCCTGGATCAGGAAAATTCCCTGGAGAAGGAAATGGCAACCCACTCCAGTTTCTTGCCTGGAGAATCCTATGGATACAGAAGTCTGGCAGTCTACAGTGCATAGGGTCACAAAGAGTCAGACATGACTGAGCAAATAATAATTAGAGAAATGCAAATCAAAACTACAATGCAGTATCACCTCACAGCAGTCAGAATGGTCACCATCAAAAAGTCTATAAGCATTAAAAGCTGGACAGGGTGTGGAGAAAAGGGAACCCTCCCACACTGTTGGGAGAAATGTAAACTGGTACAACCACTATGGAGAACAGTTCAGGTTCCTTACAAAACTAAAAATAGAGCTACCATACAATCCACCAATCCCACTTGGGGGCATATATTTGAAGAAAACCACACTTAGAAAAATACATGCACCCCAATATTCATTGCAGCACTATTTACAGTAGACAAGACATGGAAGCAACCTAAATGTACATCAGCACATGAATGGATAAATATGTGGTACATATATACAATGGAATATTGCTCAGCCATTAAAAAGAATGAAATACCATTTGCAGCAACATGTATGGACCTAGAGATTATCATACTAAGTGACATAAATCAGACAAAGACAAATATCATATAATATCACATATATATAGAATCAAAAAAAATTATATGAAATAACTTAATTACACAACACAGACTCACAGACATAGAAGACTTCTATTTACCAAAGGGAAATGGTGGGAGAAGGGATAAATTAGGAATTCTAGATTAACATGTATATATACCATATATATTTTTATATATAAAATATAAATTAAATATATAATTTTAAATTTAAATATGTACATTTTATATATAAATTTTTATTGTATATAAAATTGATACTCTACAAAGTCCTAGTGTATAGTACAGGGAACTCTACTCAATATTCTCTAATAATGTATATGGGAAAAGAATCTGGAAAACAGAATATATAACTGAATCATTTTGCTGTACACCTGAAACACAACATTGTATATCAACTCTAATAAAAATAATTTTTAAAAGAATAAAAAGAATATGTGAAACAAACTTTAGCTTGATTCAATGTATTCCAGAAGATAAATTTAAGAAAAAATTTTATAAAACCTATCTTTAAACAATAGCATCAAGAAAAGTAAGTATATGCAATCCCTAGGTGACTACTTAGAAGGATATTAATTTGGATAAATATTTCTAAAAATAAGTAGTTTTAATACACTATGGTAACATAATTCATATGCTCTAATAAGCCAAAAGACAAAGTCTCACTTTATTTCATTAGAAAAAAACTACTCTGAACTGTAGTAACCCATAGCATTTCAAGAAACTCCAAGAATTTCAGTGTTTTTACCTTCTCCTGGCTCAAAACTTTATGAATTAGTACTTTATGATTAAGTAAAAAAATCCAGAGATAGAGACCAATTGAAAATGAGAAAAGAAAAGCCATAACGCTAAGGCTCTAAGAAGCCTTGAATTTTAGGCGTAAGTTTCATATCTTTCTTGGAAAAATTCTCCCAATTCTAAATTCATTCAATTAAAACTGAGCAGTTCAAAACAACAACAAAAACAAAGCAGCCTGTGTACATAGTTGATGGGAATGTAAACTAGTGAAGTTGTTGTAGAAAACAGTATGGAGGTTTCTCAAAAAGACTACAAATATAACTGAAAATAGAATGCCAATTGGATTCCTGGGTATATGTCTGAAGAAAACAAAACAATTTGAAAAGATACATGCACCCCCAATGTTAATAGCAGAATTATTTACAATCACCAAGACATGAAAGCAACTTAAGTGTTCCTCAGCAGATAAATAGATAAAGAAGAAGTGGTATGTCTAGATGATGGAATACTACTCAGCCATGAAAAGAACAAAATTTTGCCATCTGTAGGAATTTGGAGGGCATGATGCTAAGCAAAATAAGCCAAACAGATAATGTACGATACCATTTCTATGTGAAATCTAGAAAATACAACAGACTAGTGAATATAAATGTTATGAAATGAATACAAATCCATGCGCCCAACACAAAGTGAGACCAAATAATACAAACAGCAGAGTTTGGAGCAGAGAAGGTTTAGTGAAGCACCATGCAAGGAGATGGTTACTCACGCCTTAAAAACCTCAAACTCGCTAAAGACTTTCAGCATAGCCTTTTATAGGAAAGGTGAGGAAGGGGCATGATTAGCTGTTGCAAACTTCTTGGTGTCAGATCCTTTGTTCCTGAAGTGAAGTTAGGTCATGACATTCTTGTAAACTTCCACTGAAAGAAATGTATTCTCTGTTCTGACAAGGAAAGACAAGTTCCAAGGCTCAATTTTTGCCCTCAGAGGTTCAGGCCCTGGGTAAAAGGAGGGGGAGATCCCTGTAAGGACTGGTCACCCTGCCCAAGAGCCTTCTTCCAGTAACCAGTCTGGATCCTCTTGCCAATGCCCAGGCCCAGCTAAAGAGGCAGATCCCAGCTGGCAGTGCCCTCAGGGTGAGGTTCCCAGACCCTGCCCAGCTGTCATCACTGAGGGAACCAGGCACCCAGGACTCAGCTGGCCCTCAGACTCCTCCAGCCACCCAAATGGGTGCCGAGTTTCCCGGACTGCAACCCATGGATACTGCCGCCACAATAGGTCACAGAGGTAGGGCAAGGGAAGAGGATTGCTGCTGCTTAAGACCCAGGTCTGGACAGTGGGCAGCCATGGTGAGGGCTCTGCAGCTTTGCAGGACATAGCCCTCAGCCTGTCCCATCTCCACCCCCAGCTCATTCACCAGCCCAAGGTCAGAGGGCCTGGAGGGCCCTGGGGAGAAGATCAGCTTCTTACCTCACTCTCTGCCCTGAGAATGACTGATAGCAGACTACTGGTGGAGTGGTACTTCTAACCCACAAGTGCTAATGGTTAGGCCCTAATGGTCTCACGCTAATGGCTGCATACTGTATGCTAAGTTGCTTCAGTTGAGTCCAACTCCTTTGGACCCTATGGACTGTAGCCCTCCAGGTTCCTCTGTCCATGGGATTCTCCAAGCAAGAACAATGGAATGAGCTGCCATGCCCTCTCCAAGGGATCTTCCTGACCCAGGGATAGAACTCATGATTCTTATACCTCCTGCATTGGGAGGCAGTATACCACTTTACCACTAGCACCATCTGGGAAGCCCTACCACTGCACACTAGCCCTACCACTAATACATAATAACAAAATAAATCAGACTCACAGACAGAGAACAAACTACTGGTAACCAGTGAGGATGCAGGGGGCAGGGCAATACAAGAGTAGGGGAGTGAGAGGTACGAACTATTGACTGTGAGGTAAGCTCAAGCATATCATACAACACAGGTAATACAGCCAATACTTTGTAATAACTAAATGGAAAGTAACTTTTTAAAATTGTATTAAAATTTTAATTTGAAAAATAAAAAATAACATTAAAAAAATAGGCAAAAGATCTAAATAAATATTTCACTAAAAACATTTCACAAACAAATGACGAGTAAGCACATGAAAAGATACTCAATATCATTACTAGTGATTCAGTTCAGTTCAGTTCAGTTCAGGCGCTCAGTCATGTCTGACTTTTTGCAACCCCATGAATCACAGCACACCAGGCCTCCCTGTCCATCACCAACTTCTGGAGTTCACTCAAACTCACGTCCATCGAGTCAGTGATGCCATCCAGCCATCTCATCCTCCTGCCCCCAATCCCTCCCAGCATCAGAGTCTTTTCCAATGAGTCAACTCTTCACATGAGGTGGTCAAAGTACTGGAGTTTCAACTTTATTATCATTCCTTCCAAAGAACACCCAGGGCTGATCTCCTTTAGATGATCAAGAAAATGCAAATGAAATTCACAATGAGATATTACTATATATGCCCATGCATGCTCAGTTGTGTCTGAGTCTTTTGCAAGCCCCATGGACTGCAGCCCACCAGACCCCTCAGTTCACAGAATTTTCTAGGTAAGAACACCAATTTGGGTTACCATTTCCTTCTCCAGGGGATCTTCCCAACACAGGGATCAAACCTGTGTCTCTTGCACTGGCAGGAGAATTCTTTACCACTAAGCCACCTTGGTAGCCCCTATATACCCATAATCAAAAAGTGACCATACCAAATTTTAGTAAGGATGTAGAGAAATTGGAGCCTCAATACATTATTACTGGGAATGTAAAATGGCATAGCCTCTTTGGGAAACAGTTTGACCATTTCTTAAAAAATTAAACACAAACTTTACACATGGCCCAGAAATTCCACTCCCACGTACCTATCCACTAAAGGGAAGTGAAAATATATGTATACACAAAGATTTACACGTGAATGTGGAAGCAAAATCATTCATAATACCAAATCTGGAAATAATCCAAATGTCCATCAACTAGTAAAGGAATGAACAAAATGTGATATATCGATACAATAGAATATTATTCAGCAATAAAAAGGAACTACTGACACATGCTACAACATAGATAAGCCTCAAAAACTTTATGCTAAATAAAAGGAGCCAAACTCAAAATATCATGTATTATATGATTTCATATGAAACTTCCAAAAAAGGCAAATCTCAAGAGATAGAAAGCAGATCAATGGTTGTCTGGGGCTAGGCCTAGGAACAGGCATTGACTACAAACAGAAACAAGGGAATTTAAGGAGAAGATTAAAATGTTCTAAAACTGGATAGTGGTGATTGAACAACTCTATAAATGTAAAGTTACTGAACTGTAAGTTTATTGTGGGTGTATTTTTTAACAGGTATATTTTTATGTAAACTATACTTCAATGAGGGGCTTCCCAGGTGGCACAGTGGTAAAAAATCCTCCTGCCAATGCAGGAGACGTGGGTTGGGAAGATGCCCTGGAGAAAGAAATGGCAACCCACTCCAATATTCTTGCCTGGAAAATTCTATGGACAGATGAGCCTGGCAGGCTACAATCCATGGTGCTACAAAAAGTTCGACATGACTGAGCGCACACATGCATATCTCAATGAAGTTGTTAAAAAATAGCACACTATGAAACAATACTATGTACTTCACAAAGACATGTGTTTATGTAAAGAATCATATCAAACTCATGAGAGTGAGAGGAAGGGTAATGATAGTGGTGACGTACAAATGGTGAAAACAGAGAGGGTTGTTGCATATGGTGATAACATGCCAAGAACTAGTGAATGTGATTATCTCAGCTTTGTCCTCCAGTCTGAGAAAACAAGTAAGCTGTCACCACTGGGAGCTTTCAAAATTACTAGTAGAATGAGGAAAATAATAGTTATGATTGCTTTTGCTGTTCAAAAGCTCACATACATTTTCTCATTTAATTCTTGAAATAGCTTTGTGAAATAGGCATACCTATCTCCATTTTAAGAAAGAAGAATCAAGCAAATTCAGTGACAAAAGGCCTCATGACCACCAAGGCAAATACACATTCACACTGTGGTAGCCATGGAGAACCACCACCTAGATCTCCCTTCAAAGAACTTGTTATCCAGCTTGTTACTTGTTACAAGAAGGGCAGTCATCAGCCTCCTGCTGTGACCTCCAACTGCAGGGAAGCCCATTGCCCAAGATGATTCCCTTTCTGGGGCAGGACCCATGAGGAGACTGAGTGGGGTTAGATATAAAGTATGGGGCAGCTCTGCCCTGATGGGGGACACTCGAGAAGAAAATGCTTTCTCAGCAACACCCTGCAGGTTGGCCAAGGATTTGTCAGGTCTGCATCACAACTTAATTTTTTTTCTTTAGCCAGTCCTGCTTAATCCTCCTTCCTTTTATAAGCATTGAACTCTGATAACTGCTATCAGCATCTGTTTCTCAGTAACCCAACCTGCAATATATCACAACACATGGGCACAAGGTAAAATTCAGGCTTTCCGGCTCCTGCTTCTCATGTGGACACAGCCGCACTTACATTCCCCAG
Source organism: Oryx dammah (assembly GCF_014754425.2). Lineage (NCBI taxonomy): Eukaryota > Metazoa > Chordata > Mammalia > Artiodactyla > Bovidae > Oryx > Oryx dammah. The sequence goes on from NW_024070212.1 coordinate 56,410,865, forward strand.
CCTTTGTCTTAACCAGACTCAAGTGTGAACAAAAGGCTCTGACCAGATCATTTTCTGCTTCAGTAGTGCCACCAATAGACACATAACACTGAACAAAGCATTGTCTTTCCATGGGTCTCCATCTTCTTATCTGTCCATTGAGTGGTCAGGAAAAAACACTCCTAAATTTCACTCTACCCATAGTGCCTGCTGAGCCACCAAAATGGCTTTAACCATCCCTACTATATACTCTCTCATAGTATTTCAGTCTGAGCTAAGATGCTTTCATAGAAAGCATTCCCAGTTTCCTAGCTGTTAAATTGAACCAACTATGATTTTGGCAAAGGGCCAGCTGCCAAAGTGAGGAGGACAGCGCACCATGATGCCTTGTGCAGGGATGGTGGACAGAGACGATAGGGACAGCATGCAGTTTCAATCCCATACTGAAGGAGCTGGGCTTGTTCTTCTACTCCATTGAAGCAGAAAAAGGAAGGGGGAAGAGTCTGAGGAACTGGATAGGAATTCGATGACAGCCTCACAAATAATTTCTCCCTCCCCCCTAACCCAGAATTCCTGCCATGTCTGTCCTAGACATGGCAGGTTGCTCTATACTCAGACAACCCAAAGTTCTCTCCTCTAGGACCACTCAAGTCCCCCTCCTCCTTCAAACTGCCCTTTAACAATATCATCACAACCTCTGCATGCATGCATGCATGCTCAGTCACTTCAGTCATGTCTGACTCTTTGCGATCCTATAGACTGAAGCTTGCCAGGCTCCTTTGTCCATGTGATTCTCCAGGCAAGAATCCTGAAGTGGGTTGCCATTCCCTCCTTCAGGGGATCTTCCCCACCCAGGGATCGAATCTGCATTTCCTGCATTGTAGGCAGATTCTTTATCCCTGAGCCACCAGGGAAGCCCCATAACCCCTGATACCTCCATTAAAACTAGTCTTACAGTGTTAACTGTTTAACTCAGGTAAGTGATTAGCTGTGATGCCCTCAAGAATCCTTACTGGTTTAACAATTTTCCCTCCAATGACCGTTAAAACACACACGCAGATTACAAGAACAAATGTAGAAAAATGACAAATATACAAAATACTCCAAAGTGTTTTTACTTCTGGTGTCTGATTTGTAGTTTCACAACTTGCCCTGTAATCTTAAATGGAAATCCAGATGGTTTTATTCTCTTGAGGATAAACACATCCTCCTGTTACTATCTTCCCCCAAATTTTGCCTTTAGCAAGGCCACGTGGATCCCTTGTTATTTAGCACTATTTCTAGCATAAACATGTAATCCGGCCTGCAAATCTGAGACAGGCTGGGCCGTGAGACCTGCGACCCTTTGCTACAGTGCTTGCACCTGGACAAAAGTCTCCTCCAGCAACAAAATACAAAGAAACCATAAGGGACTAAAAATATAACTGCCTGCATGGGCAGCTGAGGCAAATTATGAACAAGAGAAAAAAAGACCAAAAACCCAACTATAACTTCTAAAGAGTCTGGAACAAAAGCAGGGAACTGTGCACATACCCGTCACACAGCACCACCAAGGGGTTAGGCAGACCAACCTTTAATCCCAGAACCCTAGACCCACCCCTACCCTCACCCCATACAAGGAACCAGCTTGCCCTGGAGCACCCCTCCCCCATTCCCACCAGCGAGCAAAATCATCTGTTCCTTGCTTTCCCTCCCAATAAAGCCGTGCCTGATTTTCTTGCCTGGTCTCTTAGCGATTTCTGTTGATGAAGGAGTCCAACAAACATGATCGCTAACAGGGTTACCAGTAAGGCTCTTTGACTCTATGGGCAGCTGGTACCTCTAAGTATCTCAAAAAACACTGTGAGGACTTCTCTGTAAGCCTCTTTACCTTAACCCATAAGAAAATTTCACAAAACTTTCGCAACTTACTTCAGTGCTACCTCCAGGACTACTCAATCAGTGCAGCCTCAACTAAAGTTTCAAAATATCCTCATTCTTCTCACCCACTCCTTCAAGTGTGAATGAGTGATAACAGCTGAGCACCCTGCAAACCATAACAGAATTTGAGGGAGTGAAAGAAAGCAGCCTACAGCTAAAAATCCATTTCTTTGAAGTCTCTTTAGGCACAGAGAAAAATAGTGTATCTCATAGACACTATGCAAACATTAAGTGAAAACTCTTAATGCCCAGTACATGACCAGTTCAGTTCAGTCGCTCAGTCGTGTCCAACTCTTTACAACCCCATGAATCGCAGCACACCAGGCATCCCTGTCCATCACCAACTCCAGGAGTTTACCCAAACTCATGTCCATCAAATCAGTGATGCCATCCAGCCATCTCATCCTCTGTCATCTCTTCGGCGTTGTCCCCTTTTCCTCCTGCCCCCAATCCCTCCCAGCATCAGAGTCTTTTCCAATGAGTCAACTCTTCGAATGAGGTGGCCAAAGTATTAGAGTTTCAGCTTCAGCATCAGTCCTTCCAATGAACACCCAGGACTGATCTCCTTTAGGATGGACTGGTTGGATCTCCTTGCAGTCCAAGGGACTCTCAAGAGTCTTCTCCAACACCACAGTTCAAAAGCATCCATTCTTCAGCACTCAGCTTTCTTCACAGTCCAACTCTCACATCCATACATGACCACTGGAAAAACCATAGCCTTGACTAGACGGACCTTTGTTAGCAAAGTAATGTCTCTGCTTTTCAATATGCTACCTAGGTTGCTCATAACTTTTCTTCCAAGGAGTAAGCGTCTTTTAACTTCATGGCTGCAATCACCATCTGCAGTGATTTTGGAGCCCCCCCAAATAAAGTCTGACACTGTTTCCCCTGTTTCCCCATCTATTTCCCATGAAGTGATGAGACCAGATGCCATGATCTTCGTTTTCTGAATGTTGAGCTTTAGGCCAACTTTTTCACTCTCCTCTTTCACTTTCATCAAGAGGATTTTTACTTCCTCTTCACTTTTTGCCATAAGGGTTGTGTCATCTGCATATCTGAGATTATTGATATTTCTCCCGGCAATCTTGATTCCAGCTTGTGTTTCTTCCAGTCCAGCGTTTCTCATGATGGACTCTGCATATAAGTTAAATAAGCAGGGTGACAGTATACAGCCTTGATGTACTCCTTTTCCTATTTGGAACCAGTCTGTTGTTCCACGTCCAGTTCTAACTACTGCTTCCAGACTTGCATTTAGGTTTCTCAAGAGACAGGTCAAGTGGTCTGGTATTCCCATCTCTCTCAGAATTTTCCAGTTTATTGTAATCCACATAGTTAAAGGCTTTGGCATAGTAAATAAAGCAGAAATAGAGGTTTTTCTGGAACTCTTTTGCTTTTTTGATGATCCAGCAGATGTTCGCAATTTGATCTCTGGTTCCTCTGCCTTTTCTAAAACCAGCTTGAACACCTGGAAGTTCACAGTTCCCGTACTGCTGAAGCCTGGCTTGGAGAATTTTGAGCATTACTTTACTAGCATGTGAGATGAGTGCAACTGTGCAGTGGTTTGAGCATTCTTCGGCATTGCCTTTCTTTGGGATTAGAATGAAAACTGACCTTTTCCAGTCCTGTGGCCACTGCTGAGTTTTCCAAATTTGCTGGCATATTGAGTGTAGCACTTTCACAGCATGCTCTTTCAGAATCTGAAATAGCTCAACTGGAATTCCATCACCTCCACTAGCTTTGTTCGTAGTGATGCTTTCTAAGGCCCACTTGACTTCACATTCCAGGATGTCTGGCTCTAGGTGAGTGATGACACCATCATGGTTATCAGTACGTGATAACAATCTTTAAAAGTAACTGGTGGCTCAGTGGTAAAAATCCGCCTGCAGTACAAAGACGCTGGAGATATGAGTTCAACTCCTGGGTAGGAAAGATCCCCTGGAGAAGAAAATGGCAACCAATTTCAGTACTCTTGCCTGGAGTACAGAGGAGGAGCCTGGTGGACTTGCAAAAGAGTTGGAAATGACTTAGTGACTCAACAACACAACAACAACAAAAGTAACTGAAATGGATGCCAGGAAAATTTTTGTTTATTGAGGGTTGTTTTGGGTTTTTTCCCCTATAAGTTCTAGGAAATCCTGGAGTCTGATATTTTGACCCAGTCTTTAAATATATGTGATATATATATATATATATATATATATATATATATATATACACACACACACACACACACACATTCTAAAGATAATTCAGTAGGATGCTGTAAATGGGGAACTGGCTGATGCCTGCTGTTATTGACAAATAACCGAAAGAATAAAAATAATGCCTTCTTTCTACCTGAAACCTCCCGGTAATAATAGAGACGATATGTTGTTTGTTTTATCACTGCTAGCTTATTTCCATACATTACTACACGTAACATCAAAATAAACTAAGAGTTTTATAATACCATCGTCTCTGGAGTACTGCTTAAGAAACTGAAGCATGGAGAGGAGTGCTATTAGGTATTTCTTCCATCTTCATGCAAGCTTAGAACAGAGTAGGGTAGGTCTTCACATTCGAATGTAGCGAGGATTTCGGCACTCTCCCTTATCCTGAACGCCTCCGGTCTCTTAAAGCGGAAGCAAGTGTCCCCGTGCAGAAAGCACCGCCTCTCCAAGGGAAGGGTTTGATGAAACCCCGCCCCGGAGGCGGGATCGAAGTGGGCGTGGTCTCAAACGGATCCCGGGAAGATCTGTGCGGGACTGCCGCAGAGCCGTAAAGAGCTCCATGAGTCGTGAAAGGGCACGGCGCGGAAGCGTTGCTTTACGACCGTTGGGACAGGCGCGCCGGGTCGGCGTTCCCTGCTTGCTACTTCTCTGATATGCACGTGGGCAGCTCTTCGTGTTTTTGCAGATAACTCAGCCCTCTTGGCGTGAACCAAACACATTGAAGGACGGAGTGGCAACAGAGGTCAAGGATCTTGAGCTGATGGATTTTGCTGCTGAAAGTGAAGAGATGTCGGGAGGAGGTCTCCAGAGTGAAGCTGAGGGGGCGCGGCTAAGTCTCGAGTCAGATCAAGAGAGAGTAAGGACGGAGGAGTCCGGCGATGGAGGGGCGGAGAATGGTCTGACCGGAATGGAGAAGACAGGGGCAGGGGAGGAAGAAAGTAGACGAAGAGCAGAGGAGATGCGAATAGACCTAACGGTTGTGAAGCAAGAAGTAATGGACTGGTCAGAAATGGTAGAAGGTACGCTGAATGGCCAGTGGGTAAAGCAGGAGGAGGACGGACATGAGGTGAAAGAGGAAAAACCAGCCACACTGGAGGTGAAGCAGGAGATGGATAGTAGTTTGATGGTAAAAGAAGAAAAGGTGGAAGAAACAGAGATAAAGGAAGAGAAAGTGAAGGTGAAGGAAGAAGTGATGGACTGGCTGGAAGTGAAGGAAGAGAAGAAAGATAGCTTGGACATTAAACGTGAGGAAGTGTCTCTTGATCAGAATATTAAAAAGGAGGAAATAATGGATGAAGTGTATGTAAAAGAAGAGAAGTATTTCCCCAAAGAAGAAATGATGGATGATACAAAGGTGAAAGAAGAGCCTCAAATAAATCCCTCAGTGGGCTCCAAGCGGAAACTGGCCATGTCAAGGTAGGGCAGAGCTGTGAAGGTCCTTTGTTGTCTAGGTTGAAAGAAACTACACGATCAGTAAGGTGTGGAATAATGAAAAATAAGCGCGCGTTTGGGCCGGGAGTCTGAGTGGTGGAGGGAGGGGCGATTAGGAAAGGAGGGTTTTGTCTGATAACAAATTCTGTGGAAATATGTGAGGTTGGTACTAGTGTCCAGTGGCCAAGTTAGGAAGTGAAAATTCTTGGGACCGGAAAACCCTTGGACCAGAATCTGGCTTGACTTTGTATGCCCTTGGCTCAGTATTCCTTTGAGAGAGGATAGGTGTGAGGAACAGTCTAATAAAACCAACAAGGAAAAGTGGAGTAAGTTAAAATTAGGCAGAATACATTGTAACTCACTCAATTGGCTAGTTTCTCTATGGGTACTGTGAACATTTATTGCTTTTGATTTAATTTCTTTATAGTGTGATCATGTGGCATGAGAATAGTCAGATTCTTGGGACCATTTCTGTCTTGAATACAGTGAATCAACATGTAGTTTGCTTGTCTGTAGTTTGATTGTCATTGTACACTGTCACTCAAGTGAAAGATCAGTTGGAGACAGATGATGGGTAGTAGTATTTCTAGAGGGTTTTGGTGCCCATTCTCAGTTGGGTGAGGAACTGAGGAAGAAAGATGCAACTGCTCTAAATTTGCCTGTGTCGTCTTTTTCTGAATGTGTCTGCCTTTAAGATATATCAACAGCTCATGGATTGGACTTCTGGGTATGTGCACACACACAGTGTCAGGAATTACAAAGTTAAAATATCAATAAGCTATCTCATTGTCTGATTATTTAGAAAAGGAAGTCTCAGTGAGATAATTTTTTAAGTGTAATACATGTTTTCTTGAATTACTTATCATTAAACAACATTGTAAATGTAGTGTCATTTAGACATGGTTTCCTAGAGGAGAATTTTCTAATAATGTTTGACAGCTGTCCATTATTTCATTAGAGTTACTTGCATCTACTTTATTCACTGTGACTGCATGTCTGTGAATTGTGATGGATTAAAAGTTTATAAATAAATATATGGAATTAATATTTGATAATTTAGTAAGTTTCTTGTGGGCTTTTGTAGATGTGAAACTTGTGGTACAGAAGAAGCAAAGTACAGATGTCCACGTTGTTTGCGGTATTCCTGCAGGTATATATGTAATTTCTACCTTATTATCTCTGCCTGTACCCTTTTTATCTCAAAGGGTAAAAGTTCCTTCTCTTTGTCCCTTCAGTTTGCCCTGTGTAAAGAAACACAAAGCAGAACTAACGTGTAACGGAGTTCGAGATAAAACTGCGTATGTTTCAATACAACAGTTTACAGAAATGAATCTCCTAAGTGGTAAGCCATCTTATGTATAGCAGACTGATGCTTCTTGGCCATAGGCCTATATCATTTATTTATTTTTCTGTTTTTTTGAAATTTGTAGATTATCGATTTTTAGAAGATGTGGCAAGAACAGCAGACCATATTTCTAGAGATGCTTTCTTGAAAAGACCAATCAGCAATAAACATGTAAGTATTTCTTCTGTTCTTTTCCAGTTAGAATTTCTTCTATCAAATAGATTCTTTTGTTTTCTTTTTGCACTCAACAAATAATATATTAAGTGGCTACTATGATCCAGGGCTGTTCCAGTTGCTAGGGATACAGCAGTGACCAAAACAAAGTCCTTCCCCTCATGGAACTTGTAGCGGGAGAGACAGGGGATGAGTACAGGAACAGATGTAATTTCAGATAGAGTTAAGTGCATCTGAAAGATAAAGAGGACCACAGTAGGTTTAGTTCAGTTCAGTTCAGTTCAGTCACTCAGTCACGTCCGACTCTTCGCAACCCCATGGATCGCAGCACGGCAGGCCTCCCTGTCCATCATCAACTCCCGGAGTTCACTCAGACTCACGTCCATCGAGTCAGTGATACCATCCAGCCATCTCATCCTCTGTCGTCCCCTTCTCCTCCTGCCCCTAATCCCTCCCAGCATCAGAGTCTTTTCCAGTGAGTCAACTCTTCACATGAGATGGCCAAAGTATTGGAGTTTCAGCTTTAGCATCATTCCTTCCAAAGAAATCCCAGGGCTGATCTCCTTAGAAAATCAAAAACGGTGTTTGTGGGGGAAGGGGGTTCTGAGAGTAGTCAGGAGAGTCTTCTCGAAGAGATGACATCAAGCAGCAATGTGAATGATGAGAAAGAGGCAGTCACGTGATTATTTGAAGGAAGACTTTACAGACAGAGACAAAAGCAGAAGTATAGAATGAATCAGGGTCAGAGTTAGTGTGTTTGAGGGCTTAAAAGAGGAGCCCAGTGACTGTAGCATAGTTGAGTGAGGAGCATGCTGAACAGTGAGGTTAAAGAAACTGATGAAGTCTCCTAATGTATTCAAAGTAAAAATGGAGGCCATGGGAGGCAATTGAGCATGTTTGCTTTTTGAAAGATCACTCTTGAGGCTCTCTGGAAAGTGGACTTGAATAGGCAAGAGTGGAAGATTGGAAGCTGGGAGATCAGTTACAGAGCTGTTGTTGTGGTTCTGATCACAGAATTATTGGGAAGTGATTAGATGTGTTTTTTTAAATTGGAGTATAGTTGCTTTACAATGTTATATTAGTTTCTGCTGTACAGCAGAGTGAATCAGCAACATGTATAAATGTATATCCTCTCTTCCTTGGATTGCCTTCCATTTAGATCACCACAAGCACTGAGTTCCCTGTGCTATACAGGGGAAGTGATTAGATTTGAATTTTGAAAGAAGGGCTAATAAGACTTGCTATTTTAATAAACTTGTTATACTCTTTAATTTCTTTTTCATTCCTTAAGCACTGTGCAAAATTAAAAGCTTACATATTGGAAATATTTTCCAACTGCTGTTGTTCTAAAAATTCTTTAATATTACTTAATCACATCATGGAATTATCTTTGTTTTTCAGAGACCATAGTGGTATTGGAGTTGCAGAATTTTAATACTCTTTAAACAGTTTATTTCATTGGTATTATCGGTACAGACATGACATTACACATGTCTGAAAGAAAAATTACCATATATCAAGTTTTTTTTCCTCAAGCTTAATTAAACATCATTAAATTATATATTTACTTCCCTGGTGGCTCAGACCGTAAAGCGTCTGTCTACAATGTGAGAGACCTGGGTTCGATCTCTGGGTTGGGAAGATTCCCTGGAGAAGGAAATGGCAACCCACTCTAGTACTCTTGCCTTGAAAATCCCATGGACAGAGGAGCTTGGTGCAGGCTACTATCCATGGGGTTGCAAAAAGGATAAACTGCTTTTTAAATTTTTCTTTTTATGAAATATAGCATCCATGTAAAAAAGCATAAAACAGAAATATACCATTTAATAATAATTATGGAGTGAGCATCCATGTAGCTACCACGTAGATCTAGAATTAGAACATAACCAGCTTCTCAAGAATTCCTACCGCCATGTTATGCCCATCCCTGAACCATTCTTATTTCTGGGTTTTCTGTAATACATTTTATGAACAAAGCTATAGTGAACACTTTTGTTTAGAATTGTGGTTTGCTTATGCATATGTTTTTCTGGAGTTCATACCTAGGAGTGAAATTGCTTTGTTGTGGAGTATGCATATCTTCAATTTGACTGTATGTTACCAAAATATTTTCCAAAGTGGTGATGCCAGTTTATACTCACAGTATTTAAGTATACCTGTTGTCACATCCTCTCCAGATTCTTGACTTGGTCATAGTTTTTAAGCTTTTGTCAGTTTGATGGCTTTGTTACTTTATTATGATTTTTAATCTACAGTTGTCCAATTCTTAATGAGATTGAAAGTGACAGTAAAAGTCGCTCAGTTGTGTCCGACTCTTTGCGACCCCATGGACTATACAGTCCATGGAATTCTCCAGGCCAGAATACTGGAGTGGGTAGCCTTACCCTTCTCCAGGGGATCTTCCCAACCCAGGGATAGAACCCAGGTCTCCTGCATTGCAGGCGGATTCTTTACTAGCTGAGCCACAAGAGAAGCCCAAGAATACTGGAGTGGATAGCTTATCCCTTCTCCAGTGGATCTTCTCGACCCAGGAGTTGAACCGGGATCTCCTGCATTGCAGGTGGATTCTTTACCAACTGAGCAATCAAGGAAGCCTCTTAATGAGATTGGGCACCTTTCAAATATTTTAGTGGTCTTTGGATATTCCCCTTTGTGGTGTATGCCTGTTAAGTCTTTGCTCATCTTGTCTTTGGTCTGTTGTTTTTTCCTACTGGTTTTCTTTGTATTTTTAGATGCTGGTGTTGATTGTGTATGTTATAAATCCTTCATTCTGTGGCTTGTGTTTGTACTCTTTTTCATGTCTTATGGTAAACAGCTTTTTTAAAATTTAATGTAGTAGAAATTGTCTTGTGTTTCCTTTATAGTTAATAGTTTTATGTGTTTTTAAAGAAATCCTTCCCTTCCTTGAGGTTATGAAGCTATTCTCCTGTAATGATTTTCTGAAAGCTTTGTAGTATCACGTCTCCCATTTATGTCTGTAAACATGGAACTGATTTTTGTCTGTCATGTGAAGTAGAGGTCCTGTTTAATTTTCCAAATGAATAATCTCCTTTTTCTAGCACCAGTTATTGAAAACTTCATCCTTTCTCCCCTGCTTTGCAGGACCATCTCTGTTATATTATCAGGCATCCACATATGCTTGGCCTGTTTGTTTCTGGCCTGTCTGTTCTATTAAACCTCTTGTCTCTTGCAACTATTGTAGTCTTTCCTGAACTCACTGAAGAAGTAAATCTCCCTTTGTTCATTGTTTAGATTAGACCATAGCCATTTTTCTAGACTGTTTTCTAGAGTATTGTCTGAAATACAGATCTGGCTCTTTGTAACTTTATACAAATGTGAAAAATCAGCCAACTGATTTATAGTCCTACCTTCCCCACTTGGGTATTTTGATTGGATTTGCGTTTATTTTGTAGAGTTACTTGGGTGATTGGATTTTATGGCATTGAATATTTAAATCCTTGATTGTTGTATCTCTGCATTTATTTGGGTCTTTAACACCTCTGTAATTTTCTCAGTGAAGGTCTTGCACATTTTTTGTTAGACTTATTCTTGAGTACTTTATGTTTTCATAGTATTTTAAATAGCATTTTCTTTAAAATTTTTTTATTATCTCTTTGCTGGTATTCAGGAATGAAAGTTTTTGTTGTTGTCCATTTTATGGTAGTAGTCATATTAAAATCTATTCCAATACCTTATCTATAGATTTTTTGAGGATTTCTCTATAAACAGTTCATCACAATTTGTTTCTAGCTTTGTGTCCTTATTCTTTTATCTCTTTTTCTTACCTTATTAGAATAGCAAGAACTTCCAATAATGTAAAATAGTAGTGATGACAATAGATATTTAAAGTCCACTCCTGAGTTTGATGATTTGCTCGAGGGGTTCACAGGATACAACATACAATGGAACTCATGGCTAAAGTTTATTACAGTGAAAGGATACGGAGCAAACTTTGCAAAAGGAAAATGTATATGGGGCCAAGCCTGTAGGAATCCAGCCACAAGCTTCCCAAATTCCTCTCCGATTGGAGTCATACAATACACAGTTAATTTCCTCCGGCAACAGGTTGTGATAACTAATGTTTAAAGTTTATTGTCTACCAGGGAAACTCATTAGAGACTCAGTGCCCAAGGTTTTTATGGGGACTGGTTGCAGAAACACCCTTAGCCTAGCATTTGCCAAGTTCCATACACGCAGAAGGAAAGCAGATAAAAACCACATTTTTGTACAATTTCAGCATAATGAAGCAGAACCTACCATTTTTCCTACCATTTTAGGAGAAATTTTTTGTCAGTTTAGGTTCCATTTACCAGTCAGTCAAATTGCCGGACACCAGCCAAGAGCAAACCTTGCCAACAGAACTTTCTAAGGATAAGTTTCAGGCCTCGTATGTTAGCTCTCTATATCTTTGTTTTATAACCCTGATCATAGAGGGAAAAGTTTTAAGATTTCACCATGTTTACTTTTCAGTTTGTAGGTATAGTTTGATACCTAGATTAAAGAAGTTCTGTTCCCAGTTTGCTAACACATGTTAACATGAATGGTGGTTATATTTTATCAAATGTTTTTTCTATATTTTATTATTTTAATATATAATATTCTAATAAGAATATGAATAATCTTTTAGCTGATTTTCTATTTTTAGCTAAACTTGCATGGTGTATTATTATCATATCATGCTTTTTATACTTTGCAGAATTCAGTTGTGTTATATATGTGAACACATTATCCTTTCATTCATTTTGCATTTCTGTTCATGAGTGAGATAACTTCTAATTTTCCTTTTTGGTATTCTTAAGTTTCTCTATTGATGTGATTCCAGTTTCATAAAATTATTTGATGATGTTCCCATTTTGTTCTTAAATACATTAACATTGGGATTACTTCTTCCTTGGAAGTTGATATAATTTTTTAATAGGTTGCAGAAGTTTATTCTTTATTATTAATGGGACTGTTCAGGTTTTCTCTGTCTCATGTCATTATTCTGTCTTAAGACTACATTTTCCTAAGAATTTGTTCATTTTACCTAGATTTTCCAATTATTGGCATAAAGTTCTTCATAACATTTTCTTTAATGTGTCTGTAGGAATTGTAGTATTATCATTTGTAATATTGCTTACTTGTGTCTTTTTTTCTAGATCAGTTGCTATTACAGATTCCTTTTCTATTTAGTTACTGTGTCCTCTTCTGCTATATCCTTTTTTATTTTTAGCTTAATTGCATTATGGTCAAAGAACATATTTTTTTCTGAGTTCATTTTTTAAAAAATATGTTAAGACTTGTGTTTATGTCCCAGCATATAGTCAAATTTTGTAACGTTCCCTGTTTTCTTGGAGCAGGGGAAGTATTCTGCAATTGCTAAATGTCTTATTCTAAACATATTCCTTTTAGGTCAGGTTTGTTAAATACGTTGTTCAAATTATAACATTGCTGATTTTTTGGTTTTTGTTTCTTTCTTTCTTCTACCAGTTACTGAGAGACATATGTTAATACTTCCCAATAGATAAAATCAGAAGGATTTGTATGTTTCTCCTTGTGGTTCAGTTAGCTTTGCTTCATATGCTTTAAGGGTACGTTATTAGATGCATACTTCAGGAAATTATTGGTGTATTTAACCTTTGGCACTATGTTGTAACCCTTTTTGTCTCTAGCTTTTTTGTATTTGTCTGTTATTAAACTATTTCACTCCTTTGGTGTATTTTGTCCCTGAATTTTACTTTAGGCCTTTCTGTATCCTTATGTTCTGTGTGTGTCTTTTCAAAGTACCATATAGTTCTAGTTTTTCTCCATTCTGACAATCTGTAACTCTTAACTGAATCTCTTTTTCTCTTTTGGTTCCTGTATACTGAGGCTTACTTTCTTCTTTATTTTTATTTATTTTTTTCATTGTGGTGGCTTCTGTTGTTGCACAGCTCAGACTCTACAGCGCATCAGCTTTAGTGGTTGCAGCATACAGCTCAGTGCCTGTGCCACTTGGGCTTAATTGCCCCTCGGCATATAGGATCTTAGTCCCTTAAACAGGGATCAAACCTGCATTGGCAGGCGGATTCTTAATCACTAGACCACCAGGGAAGACCCCCTTATTTTCTTATATTGGTTATGCTTGTTTATTTTTTATTGAGTACTCCTTTTATTTTTCGCTTTAAAAATTATTTATGAGAATTGTTTGAAGGCTAGAATAAATAAACAGGCCTTCTTTTATTCTACCAGATACCTAGAACATTGCAGATCTAGACTATCTTAAACCAGGTTGAAGGCTTAAGATTACATTAATCCCAAAGCAAGGCAAATCATTTCAAGTTTGAGCATGGACTGCCATGGCCAGGCTAGACGATTCCTAATGGATTTTTCTTTTTCCCCCTGTTCCAGTCAGACTAATAAAAAAATTCCTAGCATGCTCTGGTGACCCTTATCCTGAGGGTGTGTTATTCTGTGACTCAGTTTCATTTCATTTGAGAGGAGTTTCCACAAACATAACTGGATCTTGACTGTCTTGCTGAGGAGGCTGTAGAAAGGGGAAGCCTATATTTGCCATAATTAGCAAAAGTGACTTCAGTGCTTTTTGCTTCTCTGAGTTTTACTTTTCATTAAATATTGGCCTGTAGTTTCTTGTTTTTGTCAGCTCTTCAATGCTTTTAAGGTGATCTTTAAAAATATTACACACACACATATATATATACACACACGAATATATATAGCATTCTTAGACGTTTTCAGTAGGAGAGTTGGGTCCTTATAAATCACTGTCATTACTGAAACCAAAGTTCCATGCACTGTGAAATTGCATGTAATTTCTTAAGTCATTTTCTTACTGACCCTCCCTTCCTCTTGACTTATGACTTGATTGTCTAACTCTGTACATTGCAAAGTCTAGATGCCACTCACTTTAAAAGTTGCATTTATATTTTGCCACTTCTTGGAGTGATCTTTCTTCTTCCTTGATGATATTACTTCCTTCAGTACTCTCTGGAGTTGACTAATTCAGCTCAACCAACCTATGTGGTCAGTGGAATAATACATGTCAGAGCTAGAATTCTCATACCTCATTTTGTACATCCTACATCAGTGGCTACTTTTAAGTTAAGCCTTATACTAGGCAGTGCCATAGTTCCTTCCCTGAATGACCTACCTGCCGAGTAATAAAAGCAGGCATATATATAGCTAACTATGGTATGAAACCATCAGTAAAAAAGAAGGAAAAAAACTGTATAGGTAATCCCTGTGATTGCTGAAACCTGTATTTTTTTAAAATCCCCATGAAATTCTTCTTTTGGCTTATAAGATATATGGTTAAAAGCACAGACTGCAATTAGACAGACCTCGATTTAAATGTAGACTTTACATCTCTGAAATAGCAGAAATGAGAGTAATAATAGTACCAGCTTCATAATATTGTGAGGATTAAATGACATATTGCTGTTTAGTGTAGTTTGTGAAGCATAAGTATTCGATAAATCTTAACTTATGTTTTAAACATTGTTTTATGTGCTTTTGGAATTTAAGCTATTTGAAAATTAATTTGTCTATTTGTTTTTGTTTGTTAGATGTACTTTATGAAAAATCGTGCTCGAAAGCAAGGTATTAATTTAAAACTTCTACCCAATGGATTCACAAAAAGAAAAGAAAATTCAACATTTTTTGATAAGAAGTAAGTTTCTGACTTCTTTTTTAGTATATTAGATGTTCTAATTTGATGAGGAGCATCTTTTAAGGTTTGGTTTGCTTGGAACATTGCTCCTCAAAGTGTGGCCTGTGAGATGTTTGTCATTGATTGGTAGAGGACAAGATGACTGCAGAAACTGGACTTAAGCATTTAGGAACTTATGCTAGTTTTATGTCATGTGACTTTAACATTTTTGGTTTGCTCCCTGTGTGTTTGAGAGAGAGAAGGTAGCGTGTATATGTATGTATCTTTCTCTCTGAGACCTAAAATACCATGAAAGTATTTCAGAAACTTCAAGGACAAAACAAGAAGTCAAAGCAGAATTTCTGCGTATTTTAACCAGAGGAGCTTGACTTTTATACTCCTTTCTCCTTTGGAATTACAAATAGTAATTCATTTGAGAGTCAGTAATGGAGAAGAACGGGAACTTGGAAAACATTTACTCTATAGAAAATCTGAATAGAGATAATACATTAGAGATTAGTTTCTTGCTCTCTGAAATTGCTAGGTCAAAAAGGCCCCATTCGTACAGAGGAGAACAGGATCCCAAAGTACTGTAAGTAGTCCATTAAATTGTTAGATAATACCTTTACAAAATCAAGATTCTGGTTTTAGAGTCAAAAAGCCTGAGTGAGTCCCTCCCTCTTTAGCCTGTTAGTAACTGCAAGGCCTTGAGCAAATTACTTCCTTTCTCTGGGCTCTATCTGTATAATGGTGGGGGTTGAACTAGGTAATGCTACTGTTCCCTTAAAATTTTACTACGTAAATTAAAAAAACGGAACCATCAGAATTATCATTATTCTAAAAATCGTCCACCTTTTCAACAGATGTTGTATTTTTAGAGAATGGTGTTATCCAGTTATATATTTCAAAACAGATAGTTATAAAGATGGTTTTCTCTTTTTTTGGTTGGTTTCCAAGATTATAGTAATATTTTGCATTTGTCAGACTTCCCTGGTCGCTCAGACTGTAGTCTACCTGCAGTGCGGGAGACCGTGTTTGATCCCTGGGTTGGGAAGATCCCCTGGAGAAGGAAATAGCAACCCACTCCAGTATTCTGGCAAGCTATAGTCCATGGGGTCGCAAAGAGTCAGACACAACTGAGTGACTTCACATCACTTTGCATTTATCAAATATGAGATAATTCTTTTGTGTGTTTTGAAACTGACACAGAAATTGACATGATTTCTTTGAAATTTAAAGTAACTGGTTTGTGCCTTCTGAAATATAAAATATATTCCTGTTTTATGAAAGAAAACATTCAAAGCCTCAAATGTAAAACTTTGAGGTCTTTAGGTACATAAATGTTTGTGGGAAGTTTTTTCCAAGACTACTATATTCAGTGTATTTTCTGGGTTTAGATTACAAATTTATGCTGTTATTTTGGAATTCCTCATCTGTGAAGTAGCAAATCAGACTCTTCTTGCGTTATGCCTTTTACTCATGAATTTACAATGATTTGGGCTTGATGTTTTTATATTTTTAGTGTCTTGCCATGAAGAGATTAGCAACACAGAACACAATAGACTTTAGTTAGTTTTTCAGCTGTTTTCACCTCTGTAAAATGGAGCTAATAATAGCTACTGTGTAGTCCTGACCATAGTATGTTAATTTTCCTAGACACTAACCTGAGGGTAGGAGGAAATCAGCATATAGTAGCAATTGTAAAAGTAATAAAGAACATAAAGAGTTTAAAGGAAAAATAGTAACTGTAATTCCACTATGTAGAGACAACCAATGATAATATTTCATGTTTCTTTCTCATCATGTTTGCTTCTTTTTTCCAATTAATAAAATATAATATTAAATCCTTACATAAAAGTATAAAAATTTGCTTGACTCTCCTCAAGTTAAACATTACTTTATAAATAAAGGTACACTTTTTTTTCTACAGCTAGCTTTTTCCTATTTAGCAGCATATTATGAACTTCATGCTTGTTAATGCAAGTCTGCCTCGTTTTAAGTAGTATATTTCAACTGTGACTACTGTATCCTAATTTATTTATTACCAGATTCACGAACAGTTGCTTAATTTCTGGTTTTTAATTATTACAAATAATGCTATTGTAAACATCCTTGAACAAGTTGTTTTGCATGCTTATGTGACTTTTCTGTAGATCAATTCCTGATAAGTGGCATTGCTGGGTCACAGATTACATGCATTTAAACTGTTGAGAGAAACTCCAAATTGTCCTCTCAAAAAAAGTACCACTTTGTAGCTTTTACAAAAATGTATGAGTACCTATTTTATTTATACTGTGCTTTAACTGAATATTATTAAACTTCTTTGCCTATCTGATTAGAGGTTGAATTCTTCAACCTCTTTTTATTCAGATATGCATGTTTTTATCTCATCTTGATCAGTTGCATGTATTTTAAATGTTTTTACCAGTCTTTCCATGCTTAATTTTGCCTTCTAGTCATTTTTGATGCATTTTAAAGAATTGCTAAAAAGAAGAAAGGTTCTATAAAACATAAAGATATTAAAGTGGAGTGGTTAAGAATACAAACTGGAGCTAGGCTGCCTGGGTTCAAATTTCTGACCTTCCTCTTCTAGCCATGTGATACTAAGCTAAGCCACCTAACTTCCTTGTGCTTCAGTTCCTCATCTATAAAGTAGGGCTAGTAATAATAAACTAGGGATAAGCCAGTTTTCATTTCCATTTACAGTAACTTAGAAATCCTATTTAAACATTTCAGTAGCACTGAATTGTCTCTTTTTTAATATTTGTTGCTATTTTGGAAGGTGGAAATTGTTTTAATTTGCTTTTACTTAATTGCTACATAGATATGGAGTATTTGCCCATGTGTCTCAAAGCAATATTTTAAAATTCAAATGTGAAGTTTGACTTAATCTAATCTGTGGTAGTAAGATGATCTTAGAACTGTTTTGGTAAAATAAATAATTCAGATCTGTGGGACAGAATTTTTCCATTTGTTCTTTGTTAAATTGCCCATTATTATTTCTAAATGGAAAATAATCATGCCACAAACTGAATTTAAAATGTCTGTATGTGGATATTCCCTGAATAATAAGGCATGAAGGTGAGTTCCCATTTTGTTGATAGCCATACTTAGTCAATAGTCTGCTCAGTTGGTTAATAGCTTGGAAGTCTTTTGAGTGTGTCCTTATACTTTGTTCATTTTTCAGCATTTTCATCAGTGATTTAGGTCATGATTTCCTATCGTGGTGCTGCTAACATATTGAACCACAGAGCTCCTGTTGTGAGTGTGCCTTTTAGGATGTTTAGCAGCATCCCTGGCCTCTACCCACTGGATATTGGTAACAAACACACAAAGGAATTCTTTGTGATGCCTGTGGTTTTGCAGACATTTGTATGAAAATGATAAAACTTTTGATGATCATAATGTTATTTGCTGGAAGGAAGAAGGGGATACTACCTCTTATCAAAGAATTATTTTTACCTCCCATATCTCCGATATTCTGTTTTTAAGAGAATTGTTTATAATGCTTTTTTAAACTTTAAGAAGTGGTTAAAGTTTTGACTGAGATAAACATGAATTTGAATATTGTTTCTACACTTGATATGTTAGGTGTCCTTGGGCAAAAGTGAATTTGCTAGATTGCTGATAGAAATAAATGAAATAATATTAAAATAATACCCAGCATTTAGTAGATAATGTACAGCAATAAAAGATCTGCATTTTCATACTGGAAATCTTTGGGAATACATTTACTATATTAGATTTATTCCTAGTAGGTCTAGGGCAGCATTATAATCAAACAATACTATTTCTCCAGTGAAACCTCCAAATGTTTAAGTTAAAATGGGAAAATAATGAGTATAAATGAGCTCAGTCAGTTTTTTGCTGCTGGAAGAGTTATGAAAATCTTTCAGCTTCAGAGATTCAGGGCTTGGAATTGTTCCCATGTGATTTTGGTCCTGTACTAAGATTATTGTAATTGCTCCCTGGGCATTAAATTGGTCTTTTGCTTATTTAAGCAGCTTGAACTACAATATATGCAAAAACTCAAATTGAAGTTATTTCAAATTGAATGTTCCAGTGGTAACTTTTGAGCAATCTGAGTGAAGAATTCTTTGTGGTATTTTTGTAACTTTTCTGTAAAGTTTGAAATTATTTGAAAATAAGAGGGTTTTAAAAAAAAAATTAAATACTTACACCCCCCCCGCCCCCACCTCCATGAAGTGTGACTAATGTACATTGTACCTGAATTACCTCTGTAGGACTAATAGCAAATTATATAGTAGCTGTTAAGTCACTTCAGTCGTGTCTGCTCTGTGCAACCCCATAGACGGCAGCCCACCAGGCTCCCCCGTCTCTGGGATTCTCCAGGCAAGAACACTGGAGTGGGTTGCTATTTCCTTCTCCAATGCATGAAAGGGAAAAGTGAAAGGGAAGTCACTCAGTCATATCCGACTCTTAGCAACCCCATGGACTGCAGCCTACAAGGCTTCTTCGTTCATAGGATTTTCCAGGCAAGAGTACTGGAGTGGGGTGCCATTACCTTCTCCGATTATATAGTAGCAAGTGCATTAATACCTTAGGATCATAGGTTCATTTTAAGCCAGGCATTCTTTATGGTAGAAGTTTTTGACCAGTATGACTTCAAATCTCCAAAATCATATGAAAATTATGTGATATATAAATTTTTCTAAGACTAGGAACCATAATTTTCATTTTATAGTCGAAGTATGATGTAACACTAACCAGCCTGTGATGTCAAAAGTATATTTAATAGCTGCAAATTTTAAAGGACTGGTGAATTTGCTGGAATGTCATAATGGATAACTTTAATGAACAAAGAAAAGTTAAGAGATGCTTATGTTAAGAATAACTTGAGCCAATACAAAATAGACATTCTCTGTTAGAAATAGAGGAGCTTGGTAAGAAAATGGTATAAGGCTCCCCTATTTATTTTAGTCATTGTTATTCAGCCACTATGTCATGTCCAACTATTTGCAATGCCATGGACTGCAGCACACAGGTTTCGCTGTCCTTCAGTATCTTTGCTCAGACTCATGTCCATTGAGTCAGT
The DNA here is from genome assembly GCF_014754425.2 of Oryx dammah. Lineage (NCBI taxonomy): Eukaryota > Metazoa > Chordata > Mammalia > Artiodactyla > Bovidae > Oryx > Oryx dammah. The sequence goes on from NW_024070212.1 coordinate 56,430,607, forward strand.
GCTGCCATCTAACCATCTCATCCTCTGTCGCCCTGTTCTCCTGCCTTCACTCTTTCCCAGCATCTGGGTCTTTTCCAGTGAATTGGCTCTTTGCATCAGTTGGCCAACATTTAGAGTGGACCCCAAACTACTTCTTTTAAATAGTGACTCTTTCAGAGGTAAATGCTCTGCCTCAGCTCTTTGTATGGCATATAACTTTATATTTATTCTCACCCAGGGCTAATCAGAAACTGTTGAAAGAATAGGAAAGATCTGTATGAAGAAAACTTAAATTCTACTGAATGGCTTTAAAAAGTCAAGCAAATGGGGGAAGAGGACCTTGTTATTAGCTGACTCAATATTATAGAAATAACATTTATTTCTTAAATGAATGATCTTTAAATCTGATATGGTCCTAATGAAATCACTAATGAAATTCTGTTCGTTTTTTATTTTGGAAATTTTTGGGGGCAGGGAGAAGGAAAGGATCCATAAAATGATTTTAATTTATTCTGAAAAATAAACATGGGAGAAGCACCAGGAAAAACCGGGGGGGGGGGCGGGGGAGGAATAAGGCTGGACTCATTAAAATATATGAAATTATAGTAAAGTTTTATGGTATTGAGGTAGAAATCTACAGTGAGATTATAGAAAATAGACATGAGGCTATTTGGCATTCTAGTATATGATCAGATAGAGATAGCATTTCAAATTAGTATAGATAATGACTTATTCAATAAATGCAGTTGAGACAGCCTGCCATTTGACAGTTTTTTTTTTTTACTAGAATGTCCAGTCAGTTCAATTTCTCAGTCGTGTCCAACTCTTTGTGACCCCAGGGACCACAGCACGCCAACCTTCCCTGTTCCATCACCAACTCCCGGAGCATACTCAAACTCATGTACATTGCATCGGTGATGACGTCCAACCATCTCATTCCCTGTCATCCCCTTCTCTTCCCACCTCCAATCTTTCCCAGCATCAGGATCTTTTCAGATAAGTCGGTTCTTTGCATCAGATGGCCAGCGTATTAAGAGTTTCCGCTTCAACATCAATCCTTCCAATGAATATTCAGGACTGATTTCCTTTAGGATGGACTGGTTGGATCTCCATGCAGTCCAAGGAACTCTGAACAGTCTTCTCCAACACCACCCTTCAAAAGCATCAATTCTTTGGCACTCATCTTTCATGGCTGCAGTCACCATCTGCAGTGATTTTGGAGCCCAAAAAACCAGTCTCACTGTTTCCATTGTTTCCCTATCTATTTGCTATGAAGTGATAGGACCGGATGCCGTGATCTTAGTTTTCTGAATGAATTTTAACCAACTTTTTCACTCTCCTCTTTCACTTTCATCAAGAGGCTCTTTAGTTCTTCTTCGCTTTCTACCGTAAGGGTGGTATCATCTGTGTATCTGAGGTTACTGATATTTCTCCCAGCAATCTTGATTCCAACTTGTGCTTCATCTAGCCTGGCATTTTGCATGATAAGCAGAGTGACAATATACAGCCTTGACGTACTCCTTTCCCAATTTGGAACCAGTCTGTTCCATGTCCATTTCTAACTATTGCTTCTTGACATGGATACAGATTTCTCAAGAGGCAGGTCAGGTGATCTGGTATTCCCATCTGTATAAGAATTTCCCACAGTTTCTTGTGATCAGTCAAAGCCTTTGGCATAGTCAAAAGCAGAAGTAGATGTTTTTCTGGAACTCTCTTCCTTTTTTGATGGTCCAGCAGATGTTGGCAATTTGATCTTTGGTTCCTCTGCCTTTTCTAAATCCAGCTTAAAAATCTGGAAGTTCATGGTTCATGTACTGTTGAAACCTGACATGGAGAATTTTGAGCATTACTTTGCCAACGTGAGAGATGAGTGCCATTGTGTAGTACTTTGAGCATTCTTTGCCATTGCCTTTCTTTGGGATTGGAATGAAAACTGACCTTTTCCAGTCCTGTGGCTACTGCTGAGTTTTCCAAATTTGCTGGCATATTGAGTGCAGCACTTTCCCACCATCATCTTTAATATTTGAAATAGCTCAACTGGAATGCCAACACCTCCACTCAGTTCAGTTCAGTTCAGTTCAGTTGCTCAGTTGTGTCTGACTCTTTGCAACCCCATGAACTGCAGCACACCAGGCCTCCCTCTCCATCACCAACTGCTGGAGTCTACCCAAACCCATGTCCATTGAGTTGGTGATGCCATCCACCATCTCATCCTCAATTGTCCCCTTCTCCTCCTGCCCTCAATCTTTCCCAGCATCAGGGTCTTTTCAGTGAGTCAGCTCTTCGCATCAGGTGGCCAATGTATTGGAGTTTCAGCTTCAGCATCAGTCCTTCCAATGAACATTCAGGACTGATCTCCTTTAGGATGGACTTGTTGGATCTCCTTGCAGTCCAAGGGGCTCTCAAGAGTCTTCTCCAACACCACAGTTCAAACGCATCAATTCTTCAGCACTCAGCTTTCTTCACAGTCCAACTCTCACATCCATACATGACCACAGGAAAAACCATAGCCTTGACTAGACGGACCTTTTTCGGCAAAGTAATGTCTCTACTTTTTAATATGCTGTCTAGATTGATCATAACTTTCCTTCCAAAGAGTAAGCGTCTTTTAATTTCATGGCTGCAATCACCATTTGCAGTGATTTTGGAGCCCAAAAAAATGAAGTCAGCCACTGTTTCCACTGTTTCCCCATCTATTTCCCGTGAAGTGATGGGACTGGATGCCATGATCTTAAGTTTTCTGAATGTTGAGCTTTAAGCCAACTTTTTCACTCTCCTCTTTCACCTTCATCAAGAGGCTCTTTAGTTTGTCTTTGCTTTCTGCCATAAGGGTTGTGTCATGTGTATATCTGAGGTTATTGATATTTCTCAGTGTCACTAGAGGCAAGCTTCATCAAGATCACTGTAGCTCACATCCTTTCTTAAGGATTGTTTCCTGACATTGTCAAGTCTTGGAGTGAGCAGAGAGTATGTAGTTTGAAACCAAGCTTTAACCTCTTCTGTTTTTTTTTTTTTTTAACCCCATTTATGAAAAGTAGGCTCTGCTTTGAGAGATGTTTTAGGGATTCCGCTTATTTGTTGAAATTCTACTCTTTCATTCATTTCTTTAGCATATTTAAAATTTTCTCTAAATTTATGGTTCATTTTTTCTTATTTTATATAAACATTTGTGTTTTCTTTTTTTTTTTTTTTTGTATTTGTATTTATTTATTTGTTCGGTTGTGCTGGATCTTCAGTGCTGTATATGGGCTTTCTCTGCTTGCAGCGAGTGGGGACTACTTTTAGTTGCAGTGCATGGACTTATAGCTGTGGCTTCTTTTGTTGTGGAGCATAAGCTCTAGAGCATGCAAACTTCAGTAGTTGTAGCACATGGACAGTTGCTTTGCAGGATGTGGGATCTTCCCAGATCAGAGATTGAAACCATGTCCCCTGCATTCACAAGCAGATTCTATCCATACCACCAGGGAAGTCCATGGTTCATATTTTTCTGATTCTTTGCACAGCGTACCATTTTTTCTTATTATATCCTTGACATTGTGCTTGAAAGTACTCTAGAGATTGAGTTAAGTATTGCTTTCTCCCAAAAAAGTCATGCCCTTTGTTTTTTAAGACGTCCACCTGAGTCAGGAATGGGTTGTAGTTTGGGGTAATTAGAATTCACATGTAGTTTCAAATATCTTGAGAATCAGATCTATTCTGTGTGTATTACAGGAGTTTCCCTCTAAAAAGGATTTTGGGGTCTAAGCATCATGAGACTTTCTGCTGTTAAGTGCAGCCACCAGCCTCTTGTTCTGTTGCAGTCTGCACAGAAGTCCCATGGAACAGAATTGGTAGAGGAATGGAAGAATTACCTCTGTATTTGGGACTCATACAGATTACAGTCTATCACACCAGCATGTGTGGTTCTTAAAGGCACTACTAGCTTCTTACTGCAGCAGAATCCCTCTGCCTGACATAGACCCTATCCTGTGCCAATGCTCCTACGAATAATTTTCCCTCTGAAATTTAATTCCTTTAGTCATTTTTGGATCGATAACTCTCTGAATTCTAACATATATATTGGTCTGCCTGTCTGTCTGGCTGTCTGTCTCTCTCTTTGTTGCATATCTAAACATATTATTTGTGTTCAAAGAAGGAAGAGAGGTGAATTTGGATTCAGGGAAGAGTTAGGAAGATATGACTGAAGAGGGCAAAGATTAAGATTGCAGAGTAGAATGATTGTGTATCTCACCTCCCCCCGCCCCCACAAACATATCAAAAATAAATCTGCATTAACAGTTATCACAAAGTACCAGATGAAAGCTGGTACAACAAAAAGCTTCAAGGAAGATCCCCAGTGTAACCAGGTAATACGAAGAGAAAAAAAAAGAATCAGGATGGACCTGCTCCCCTGGAAGGGAGCTTTGAAAGAGGAAAGGTTCCTTCATTCTGGGAACCCCTTTCACTGCCTGGAAGGTCCCTGGCCAGACAGGGAGTTGGAGTGGCCTGAACTTTGCTTGAGATAAGTGTACAGGTGCTGGCTTGCTGACAAATGGTAGAGAGAGACCAGAACTGATGGCTGCTATGACACTATGAAGCTATGAAGCTTGCCAACCTGTAAATAATAGGGATTTCAGAAGGGGAAGAAAGAGGAAAGGGAATCAAAAAGATATTTGAAGAAATTATGGCTGAAAATTTTTCAAACCTAAAGAAAGAAACATATCCAGGTATAGGAAGCACAGAGGATCCCAAATAAGATGAACCCAAACACATCACTACATATAATTAAAATAGCAGAACTTAAAGATAGCAAGATAATTCTAAAGGCAAAAAGAGAAGAGTCAGTTATAAGTGAACTGCTGTAGGGATATTAGCTGATTGTTCTGCAGAAAATTTGCAGGCCAGAAGGGAATGATATGCTCAATGTCCTGAAAGGGAAAAACCTGCAACCTAGGAATCTATATCCATCAATATTTTTATTTAGAATAGAGAAGAAGAAATAGAGGAAGAAACTAAGAATTTCTCAAACAAGCAGAAACTTAAAAATACAGTAAAACCATTCAAGTCCATTCAGGTATGAAGAGACTAGAGTGATAAGAAAACAAAAAAAAAGATATGGGATAATTTGAGCAAGAATCAACAGAAATGATGAAAGAAGCTATGATATTGTTAGACTTTCATATAAAAAACATTAGAAAATTGTGTTTACATAGTAAAGAGTTTGTTTATGTGCCATATAAGCCCCTGTAAGATTCCAATGGGACTAACTTCACTCAAAAGCACTTCACAATTTTTACATTTAGTAAAGAGTTTAACAAACTGTTCAGTTTTATATCCATATTTGATTACTCTTGTCAGATATGCAGAAAATACTGAAAATATTTTTAAAAGAAGTAACTAGGCCTAGAACCTAGCAGTTGCCTGTTAATTACTGTTAACTGGCAAGATTTATGTAACTTTATTAGTCTTAAGGTTAATGAACTTTGATTTAGAACTAGATGACTTGGCAAACTTCCTATAAAAATATAACAATATTTGGACTGTTAAGTGTAAATAAAGGTCTGAATGAGTGTAAATTTACTATATTTAATTACAGTAAACAACCTCTCACTCAACCATTTTTTAAGTTTGAAGATATGTCGTTCAGTAGCTCAGTTGTGTCTGACTATGCAACCCCATGGACTGCAGAACACCAGGCCTCCCTGACCATCACCAACTCCCGGAGATTACCCAAACTCATGTCCATTGAGTCGGTGATGCCATCCAACCATATCATCCTCTGTCATCCCCTTCTTCTGCCTTCATCTTTCCCAGCATCAGGGCCTTTCCACATGAGTCAGCTCTTTGCATCAGCTGGCCAAAGTATTGGAGCTTCAGCTTCAACATCAGTCCTTCCAATGAACACCCAGGCCTGATCTCTTTGAGGATGGACTGGTTGGATCTCCTTGCAGTCCAAGAGACTCTCAAGAGTCTTCTCCAACACCACAGTTCAAAAGCATCAATTCTTCGGTGCTCAGCATTTTTTATAGTCCAACTCTCACATCCATACATGACTACTGGAAAAAACCATAGCCTTGACTAGATGGATCTGTGTTGGCAAAGTGATGTCTCTGCTTTTTAATATGCTGTCTAGGTTGGTCATAATTTTCCTTACAAGGAGTAAGTGTCTTTTAATTTCATGGCTGCAGTCACCATCTGCAGTGATCTTGGAGCCCAAAAAAATACAATCTGCAACTGTTTCCACTGTTTTGCCATTTATTTCCCATGAAATGTTGGGACCAGATGCCATGATCTTAGTTTTCTGAACTTTGAGCTTTAAGCCGACTTTTTCACTCTCCTGTTTCACTTTCATCAAGAGGCTCTTTAGTTCTTCTTCATTTTCTGCCATAGGGGGGTGTCATCTGCATATCTGAGATTATTGATATTTTTCCCAGCAGTCTTGACTCCAGCTTATGCTTCATCCAGCCTAGCATTTCTCATGATGTACTCTGCATATAAGTTAAAAAAGCAGGGTGACAATGAACAGCCCTGACGTACTCCTTTTCCTATTTGGAACCAGTCTGTTGTTCCATGTCCAGTTCTAACTGTTGCTTCCTGACCTGCATACAGATTTCTCAAGAGGCAGGTCAGGTGGTCTGGTATTCCCATCTCTTTCAGAATTTTCCACAGTTTAATGTGATCCATACAGTCAAACGCTTTGGTATAGTCAATAAAACAGAAATACATGTTTTTCTGGAACTCTCTTGCTTTTTCCATGATCCAGCAGATGTTGGCAATTTGATCTCTGGTTCCTCTGCCTTTAAAACCAGCTTGAACATCTGGAAGTTCACGGTGCATATATTACTGAAGCCTGGCTTTGAGAATTTTGAGCATTACTTTACTGGCATGCGAGATGAGTCCAATTGTGCGGTAGTTTAAGCATTCTTCGGCATTGCCTTTCTTTGGGACTGGAATGCAAACTGACCTTTTCCAGTCCTGTGGCCACTGCTGAGTTGTCCAAATTTGCTGGCATATTGAGTGCAGCACTTTCACAACATCATCTTTCAGGATTTGAAATAGGTCAACTGGAATGCCATCACCTCCACTAGCTTTGTTCCCGGTGATGCTTCCTAAGGCCCACTTGACTTCACATTCCAGGATGTCTGGCTCTTGGTGAGTGATCACACCATCATGATTATCTGGGTCATGAAGATCTTTTTTGTACAGTTCTCTGTATTCTTGCCACCTCTTCTTAATATCTTCTGCTTCTCTTAGGTCCATACCATTTCTGTCCTTTGTTGAGCCCATCTTTGCATGAAATGTTCCCTTGGTATCTCTAATTTTCTTGAAGAGATCGCTAGTCTTTCCCATTCTGTTGTTTTCCTCTATTTCTTTGCATTGATCACTGAGGAAGGCTTTCTTATCTCTTCTTGCTATTCTTTGGAACTCTGCATTCAGATGCTCATATCTTTCCTTTTCTCCTTTGCTTTTCGCCTCTCTTCTTTTCACAGCTATTTGTAAGGCCTCCCCAGACAGCCATTTTGCTTTTTTGCATTTCTTTTCCATGGGGATGGTCTTGATCCCTGTCTCCTGTACAATGTCATGAACCTCCATCCATAGTTCATCAGGCACTCTGTCTATCAGATTTAGTCCCTTAAATCTAATTCCCCTTTCCACTGTATAATCATAAGGGATTTGATTTAGGTCATACCTGAATGGTCTAGTGATTTTCCCCACTTTCTTCAATTTAAGTCTGAATTTGGCAATAAGGAGTTCATGATCTGAGCCACAGTCAGCTCCCGGTCTTGTGTTTGCTCACTTTATAGAGCTTCTCCTTCTTTGCCTGCAAAGAATATAATCAATCTAATTTTGGTGTTGACCATCTGGTGATGTCCATGTTAGAGTCTTCTTTTGTGCTGCTGGAAGAGGGTGTTTGCTATGACCAGTTTGGTCTCTTGGCAAAACTCTGTTAGCCTTTGCCTTGCTTCACTCCAAGGCCAAATTTGCCTGTTACTCCAGGTGTTTCTTGACTTCCTACGTTTGCCTTCTATTCCCCTGTAATGAAAAGGACATCTTTTTGGGGTGTTCTAGAAGGTTATAGGTCTTCATAGAACCATTCAACATGAGCTTATTCAGCATTACTGATTGTGGCATATACTTGGATTACTGATACTGAATGGTTTGCCTTGGAAACGAACAGAGATCATTCTGTCATTTTTGAGATTTCATCCAAGTACTGCATTTTGGACTCTTTCGTTGACTATGATAGCTACTCCATTTCTTCTAAGGGATTCTTGCCCACAGTAGTAGATATAATGGTCATCTGAGTTAAATTCACCCATTCCAGTCCATTTTAGTTTGCTGATTCCTAAAATGTCGATGTTCACTCTTGTTATCTCCTGTTTGACCACTTCCAATTTGCCTTGATTCATAGACCTAACATTCCGGTTCGTATGCAATATTGCTCTTACAGTGTCAGACCTTACTTCTATAACTAGTCACATCCACAACTGGGTGTTGTTTTTGCTCTGGCTCCGTCTCTTCATTCTCTCAGGAGTTATTTCTCCACTTGTCTCCAGTAGCATATTGCGCACCTACCGACTTGGGGAGTTCATCTTTCGGAGTTCTTTTTGCCTCTTCATAGTGTTCATGGTTTCTCAAGGCAAGAGTATTGAAGTGGTTTGCCATTCCCTTCTCCAATAGATATATAGAGAGGAGAACAAATTTTATATAATAGTTTGTTGGTATGATTTATAACTTTTAAATATTTAAATATGTGGTATTTGTTCCATATTGTATCATTTGTACATAGATGTGAGGGATGTGCCCCGTGGCTTTGTTTCCCTCTGTGTTTTCTCCACTTTCTGCTATAGTCCTTTATGGTTGCCTCCTGTACCCTACTGTGCCCAGCTCTTTTTGTATACTGGCATCTTTGCCCTTGTTGTTTCTTCTTCCTGGAATGCCTTTTCTCTTTCATTGTCTGGTAAAATCTCTCACATGCTTCAAATCTCAATTCAAATGTTTCATTTCTGGGGAGCTAACCTGATCAGGTGACCTTTCCCTCTTCTGTGATCCTACAGATACTTTTAATTATATAGATTATATCACCTACAGTAGTGAACTTTTGAAAACAAGTTCTGATGGTATTAATCCTAGTTACCTTATGATAAAGTCCAAAATCCTTAGTGAGACTTGCAAGGCCCCCACCTCATTAAAACCCACATACTTAATTCCTCAGCTGGATTTCCTATTCTGATCAGACTAGTCGACCTGAGGCTCTCTTGCCTGACTCTTTGCACATGTTGTTCTCTTTGCCTTGAACATTAGTTTTTACCCTCTTGGTGAATCTCTAATCACAGCTTAAGTTTTAGCTGAAATTTTACTCTCAGACTTTCCATGACCCTTAGATTAGGTTAGTTCTCCCTGATTTAAGTACCCAAAGCACTCTATGCACTAAAATAGTGTATCTGATACTCTTTTCCATTATACTTCTTGAGTATGTTTGCCTTGGTCACATCTATTTCTTTTAGTCAAGCATATGTCAAGTGCCTCAAAGACATTTGCTAAATAGTTTTGTTTTTGTTTTTGGTAGAATGAATGGAAAAATAAATACAAACCTTCATTTTAAGAGAAACCTTCTCACTCACCTCACTCTTTCTGTGCCTGTATAATGCCATACATGGAGTGGGCACTCGGTGATATTATATTTCATTTTCATAAACATGTTTTCTTTATTTATGACTTATTTGCAATGGAATACTCAGAATTTTTCAGGTAAAGTTGTTCCAGTTTTATCCTTTTAAATACTTGAATATTTTCTGTAAATACTTCATTGGATATTTAGAAATTTTTTCAGATGTCCTGGTCAGCTGTCCTCAAACACATTTGCTATTTCCTCCCACTCTTCCTGTCCTAGAAGTTTGGAGACTTCTTCCCATCTAGGGTTCTATCTAGCTCTTTATTTCCCCAGGGTGATCTCATTCAGTCTTATCAGCTGATGACTCTCAGACTTGATGTGTCTGTACTGGAAATTCGAGATGGATGTGACTTAGTATCTTCTTGACATCTTTATTGGGATGAGTAATGATGGACAGGGAGGCCTGGCGTGCTGCGATTCACGGGGTCGCAAAGAGTCGGACACGACTGAGCGACTGAACTGAACTGAACTGAATTAGTATCTCAAACCTGACATATCCTAAATACAGTTTAAGTATTTTTTATTTCTTGACAATAACAAATTCTTATCCTCTTATAAAGAAGTAGAATGATCTTTGATCACTGTAAGTTACTTTTGCTGTAAAAAGTAACAGCAAAACAAATGTTATTCCCCTCCCGATGAATCAGTGACAGCATCCTACTAAGGCTTACACCTCTAAGAGCCAGCCAAGCAGCAACAGCTTAACTTCAATGACCATACTCTGGGTTGTAGTCAATTGATCCCTAAATGTTTCCATTTGTGATATTCCGCCATTTCCTGAACTTCCTCCTGGAAATCCCAAATACTAACGGTTTGTTGTTTTTAGAGGCTTCACCTGGAAACAAATTTCCTTTTTGTTGAATACAGAAAAGAGTCTACTTTTGCTTTCAGTTACTCAATGGAGGCCTCTTCATTTTATTCCCTTCAATCATGATGCTTCCCCAGTTTTCTTCATACCATTATGGCATCATCACCTTCCACATGTAGCACATCCTATGTATCAGTAACTTTTGACAACTGTACCTTCAAAATTTGTTCTGAATCTGTCCTGTAGAGCATAATGGCTAAGTGTGTGAATTGAAGCCACACTACCAGCTTTTCTGTTAATACTAAATACAGAAGTCAAGAACTGTACAAAAAAGATCTTCACGACCCAGGTAATCACGATGGTGTGATCACTCACCTAGAGCCAGACATCCTGGAATGTGAAGTCAGGTAGACCCTAGAAAGCATCACTACGAACAAAGCTAATGGAGGTGACGGCATTCCAGTTGACCTATTTCAAATCCTGAAAGATGATGCTGTGAAAGTGCTGTACTCAATATGCCATCAAATTTGGAAAACTCAGCAGTGACCACAGGACTGGAAAAGTTCAGTTTTCATTCCAATCCCAAGGAAAGGCAATGCCAAAGAATGCTCAGACTACCACACAATTGCACTCATCTCACACGCTAGTAAAGTAATGCTCAAAATTCTCCAAGCCAGGCTTCAGCAATACGAGAACTGTGAACTTCTAGATGTTCTAGCTGGTTTTAGAAAAGGCAGAGGAACCAGAAATCAAATTGCCAACATCTGCTGGATCATCGAAAAAGCAAGAGAGTTCCAGAAAAACATGTATTTCTGTTTCATTGACTATGCCAGAGCATTTGACTGTATGGATCAATTAAACTGTGGAAAATTCTGAAACAGATGGGAATACCAGACCACCTAACCTACCTCTTGAGAAACCTGTATGCAGGTCAGGAAGCAACAGTTAGAACTGGACATGGAACAACAGACTGGTTCCAAATAGAAAAAGGAGTATGTCAAGGCTGTATATTGTCACCCTGCCTATTTAACTTCTCTGCAGAGTACATCATGAGAAACACTGGGCTGGAAGAAGCACAAGCTGGAATCTTTGCCAGGAGAAATATCGATAACCAGATACGCAGATAACACCACCCTTATGGCAGAAAGTGAAGAGGAAAAAAAAGCCTCTTGATGAAAGTGAAAGAGGAGAGTGAAAAAGTTGGCCTAAAGCTCAACATTCAGAAAACGAAGATCATGGCATCTGGTCCCGTCACTTCATGGTAGATAGATGGGGAAGCAGTGGAAAGAGTGTCAGACTTTATTTTTCTGGGCTCCAAAATCACTGCAGATGGTGATTGCAGCCATGGAATTAAAAGACACTTACTCCTTGGAAGGAAAGTTATGACCAACCTAGATAGCATATTAAAAAAGCAGAGGCATTACTTTGCCAACAAAGGTCCATCTAGTCAAGGCTACGGTTTTTCCAATGGTCATGTATGGATGTGAGAGTTGGACTGTGAAGAAAGCTGAGCACCAAAGAATTGATGCTTTTGAACTGTGGTGTTGGAGAAGACTCTTGAGAGTCTCTTGGACTGCAAGGAGATCCAACCAGTCCATTCTAAAGGAAATCAGTCCTGGGTGTTCATTGGAAGGACTGGTGCTGAGGCTGAAACTCCAATACTTTGGCCACCTCATGCAAAGTGTTGACTCATTGGAAAAGACTCTGATGCTGGAAGGGTTTAGGGGCAGGAGAAGAAGGGGACGACAGAGGATGAGATGGCTGGATGGCATCACTGACTCAATGCACATGAGTTTGGGTGAACTCCGGGTGTTGGTGATGGACAAGGAGGCCTGGCGTGCTGCAATTCATGGTGTCACAAAGAGTCGGACAGGACTGAGTGACTGAACTGACTGACACAAGTCACTTAAGCTTTTTGTGCTTTAACATAATAACAGTACTTATTAATGCTTCATATAAGCGGGAGCATGAACTAAACCAGTGCACACAAAGTACAGAGAACAGTGCCTGGCACATAATAAATGTCACATACAGATTAACTTTTATCGTTGTGATTACCACACTCATCCAAGCTACTCTTATCTCTGCAATAACCTGGTAATTAGCATACCTGCTTCCACCCTTGTCTGGCCCAAATCCAGTTTCCATATGGTAACAAGAATAATCTATTTATAAAATCAACTTTATGAAAGTATAATTTACATACAAAAATGTTTCCATTTTTAGCATACACTTCTTTAAATTTTGAAAACTTTTACACCGTGTAATATAATCACAGTCAAGGGATAGAACATTTCCATTCTGTCAAACAGTTCCCTAGTTTCCTCTTTTAGTCAGCCCTTCTCCCCCACTCCAGCCCCCAGCAACCACTAGTCTAATTTCTGTCAGTGTATTAGTTTATAATAACTATGATTTCATGTAATGTAATTGCATATTTTGTTTTTTGTTTCTTGAGTTTTTTGGTGTCTGGTTCCTTTCAGTAAGTGTGTTTTTGAAATTCATCCATATTGTGGCATGTTGTTCATTACTGTTTATTATTGAATTTCACTGTATTAAGACACTGCAATTTGCTTATCCATTTACCAGTTGAAGAACATTTATTTTTCTCCTCCTACTTTTTGGTTATCATGAATAAAACAGCAGTAAACATTTGTGTAAACTCTGAGTGGATAATAAAAATTGTTTAAAAATTTTGACTTTTATTAATAACATTTTAAAGAAGTCTTTTAGTGCACATGTGCACATATTATTTTGGGATATATAATTCACGGTGGAATTTCTCAGTTACTGGGTTTATTTATGTTCAGCTAGACTAGATAATGCTCAAGGGTTTTCTGAAGTTAGTCTCCCAAATTTGATAAAGACATGAATCTGTATATCCAGGAAGATCAGTAAACCTTAAAAAAATAAATTCAGAGATCTATAGTGAGACCCTTACTAGAGATTTTCCAGTAAGATTAATAGCTGATTACTTATCAGAAACCATGTAGGCCAGAAGGCAGTGGTATGGTTTAGTGAAAATGCTGAAAGAAGAAAACCTGCCAATTTAAGAATTCTATATAGGAAAAAACTATCCTGACGAAGTAGAATCAACCCAAATGTCCATTAAGTTATGAATAGATAAACAAAATATGATATATTCAGGAATGGAATATTACTCAGCCATAAAAAGGAATGAAGTACTGTTACATCAGTTCAGTTCAGTCGTTCAGTAGTGTCTGACTCTTTGTGACCCCATGAATCGCAGTACGCCAGGTCTCCCTGTCCATCACCAACTCCCGGAGTTCATTCAAACTCACATCCATCGAGTCGGTGATGCCATCCAGCCATCTCATCCTCTGTTGTCCCCTTCTCCTCCTGCCCCCAATCCCTCCCAGCATCAGAGTCTTTTCCAATGAGTCAACTCTTCGCATGAGGTGGCCAAAGTATTGGAGTTTCAGCTTTAGCATCATTCCTTCCAATGAACACCCAGGACTGATCTCCTTCAGAATGGACTGGTTGGATCTCCTTGCAGTCCAAGGGACTCACAAGAGTCTTCTCCAATGCCACAGTTCAAAAGCATCAATTCTTTGGTGCTCAGCTTTCTTCACAGTCCAACTCTCACATCCATACATGACTACTGGAAAAACCATAGCCTTGACTAGATGGACCTTTGTTGGCAAAGTAATGTCTCTGCTTTTGAATATGCTATCTATGTTGTTCATAACTTTCTTCCAAGGAGTAAACATGTTTTAATTTCGTGGCTTCAGTCACCATCTGCAGTGATTTTGGAGCCCCCAAAAAACAAAAGTCTGACACTGTTTCCACTGTTTCCCCATCTATTTGCCATGAAGTGATGGGACCAGATGCCATGATCTTCGTTTTCTGAATGTTGAGCTTTAGGCCAACTTTTTCACTCTCCTCTTTTCACTTTCATCAAGAGGCTTTTTAGCTCCTCTTCACTTTTTGCCATAAGGGTGGTGTCATCTGCATATCTGAGGTTATTGTCATTTCTCCCAGCAATCTTGATTCCAGCTTGTGCTTCATCCAGCCCAGCGTTTCTCATGATGTACTCTGCATAGAAGTTAAATAAGCAGGGTGACAACATACAGCCTTGACGTACTCCTTTTCCTATTTGGAAACAGTCTGTTGTTCCATGTCCAGTTCTAACTGTTGTTTCCTGACCTGCATACAGGTTTCTTAGGAGGCAGGTCAGGTGTTCTGGTATTCCCATCTCTTTAAGAATTTTCCACAGTTTATTGTGATCCACACAGTCAAAGGCTTTGGCAAGTCAATAAAGCAGAAATAGATGTTTTTCTGTAACTTTCTTGCTTTTTCGATGATCCAGCGGATGTTGGCAATTTGATCTCTGGTTTCTCTGCTTTTTCTAAAACCAGCTTGAACACCTGGAAGTTCACTGTTCATATATTGCTGAAGCTGGCTTGGAGAATTTTGAACATTACTTTACTAGCCTTTGAGATTAGTGTAGTTGTGTGATAGTTTGAGCATCTTTGGCATTGCCTTTCTTTGTGAGTGGAGAAAACTGACCTTTTCCAGTCCTGTGGCCACTGCTGAGTTGTCCAAATTTGCTGGCATATTGAGTACAGCACTTTCACAGCATCATCTTTTAGGATTTGAAATAGCTCAACTGGAATGCCATCATCTCCACTAGCTTTGTTCTTAGTGATGCTTCTTAAGGCCCACTTGACTTCACATTCCAGGATGTCTGGCTCTAGGTGAGTGTGAGTGATCACACCATGGTGATTATCTGGATCATGAAGTTCTTTTTTGTACAGTTTTGTATATTCTTGCCACCTCTTCTTAATATCTTCTGTTAGATCCATACCATTTCTGTCCTTTATTGTGCTCATCTTTGCACGAAATGTTCCCTTAATATTCTTATTTTCTTGAAGAGATCTCTAGTCTTTACCATTATATTATTTTCCTCTATATCTTTGCATTGATCCCTGAGGAAGGCTTTCTTATCTCTCCTAGCTATTCTTTGGAACTCTGCATTCAGATGGGTATATCTTTCCTTTTCTCCTTTGCCTTTCACTTCTCCTCTTTTCTCAGCTATTTGTAAAGCCTCCTCAGACAGCCATTTTGCCTTTTTGCATTTCTTTTTCTTGGAGATGGTCTTGAAATCTGCCTCCTGTACAGTGTCGCAACCTCCATCCATAGTTCTTCAGGCACTCTATCAGATCTCATCCCTTGAATCTGTTTGTCACTTCTACTGTAAAATAGTAAGGGATTTGATTTAGGTCATACCTGAATGGTCTAGTGGTTTTCCCTGCTGTTGCTGCTGCTGCTGCTAAGTCGCTTTAGTCATGTCCAACTCTTTGTGACCCCATAGACGGCAGCCCACCAGGCTCCCCTGTCCCTGGGATTCTCCAGGCAAGAACACTGGAGTGGGTTGCCATTTCCTTCTCCAGTGCGTGAAAGTGAAAAGTGAAAGTGAAGTCGCTCAGTCGTGTCCGACTCTTCGAGACCCCATGGATTGCAGTCTACCAGGCTCCTCCACCCATGGGATTTTCCAGGCAAGAGTACTGGAGTGGGGTGCCATTGCCTTCTCCGGGTTTTCCCTACTTTCTTCAATTTAAGTCTGAATTTGGCAGTAAGAAGTTCATGGTCTGAGCCACAGTCAGCTCCCAGCCTTGTTTTTGCTGACTTTATAGAGCTTCTCCATCTTCAGTTGCAAAGAATATAATCAGTCTGATTTCAGTGTTGACCATCTGGTGGTGTCCACATGTAGAGTCTTCACTTGTGTTGTTGGAAAAGGGTGTTTACTATGACCAGTGCGTTCTCTTGACAAAACTCTATAGCCTTTGCCCTGTTTCATTTTGTACTCCAAGGCCAAAATTTGCCTGCTACTCCAGGTAGCTCTTGATTTCCTACTTTTGCACTCTAGTCCCCTATAATAAAAAGAACATCTTTTTTTGGTGTTAGTTCTATAAGGTCTTGTAGGTCTTCATAGAACCGTTCAGCTTCAGCTTCTTCAGCATTACTGGTTGGAACATAGACTTGGATTACTGTGATATTGAATGTTTTGCCTTAGAAACAAACAGAGATCATTCTGTTGTTTTTGAGATTGCATCCAAGTTCTGCATTTCAGACTCTTGTTGACTATGATGGCTACTCCATTTCTTCTAAGAGATTCTTGCCCACAGTAGTAGATATAATGGTCATCTAAGTTAAATTCACCCATTCCAGTCCATTTTAGTTCGCTGATTCCTAAAATGTCAATGTTTACTCTTGCCATTTCCTGTTTGACCACTTCCAATTTGCCTTTTTTCATGGACTTATTCCAGGTTCCTATGCAATATTGCTCTTTACAGCATTGGACTTTACTTCCATCACCAGTCATATCCACAACTGGGTGTTGTTTTTGCTTTGGCTCCGTCTCTTCATTCTTTCTGGGGTTATTTCTCCACTCTTCTCCAGTAGCATATTGGGCACCTACTGACCTGGGGAGTTCATCTTTCAGTGTCATACCTTTTTGCCTTTTCATACTGTTCATTAGGTTCTCAAGGCAAGAATACTGAAGTGGTTTGCCATTCCCTTCTCCAGTGGACCATGTTTTGTCAGAACCCTCTGCCATGACCCATCCGTCGTTGGTGCCCTACAAGGCATGGATCATAGCTTCATTGAGCTAGTCAAGGCTGTGGTCCATGTGATCAGTTTGGTTAATTTTCTGTGATTGTGGTTTTCATGCTGTCTGCCTTCTAATGGATGGGGATAAGAGGCTTATGGAAGCTTCCTGACTGAGGGAGAAACTGGGTCTTCTGATGGGTGGGGCTGTATTCAGTAAATCTTTAATCCAATTTTCTGTTGATAGGCGGGGCTGTGTTCCCTCCCTGTTGCTTGACCTGAGGCCAACTATGGTGGAGGTAATGAAGATAAGGGGACCTCTTGAAAAGGTCCCATGCATGCCTCTGACCCTGACGCAGGCCACCTCTGACCCACACCTCCACTGGAGACTCCTGGACAGTCATAGGCATGTCTGGGTCAGTCTCTTGTGGGGTCACTGCTCCTTTCTCCTGGGTCTTGGTGCACACAAGGTTTTGCTTGTGCCCTCCCTGGTGGCTCAGGGCAAAGCGTCTGCCTGCAATGCAGGAGACCTGGGTTCAATCCCTGGGTCAGGAAGATCCCCTGGAGAAGGAAATGGCAACCCACTCCAGTACTCTTGCCTGGAAAATCCCATGGATAGAGAAGCCTGGTAGGCTACAGTCCATGGGGTCATAAAGAGTCGGACGTGACTGAGCGACTTCACTTTCACTTCCAGGAGTCTGTTTCCCCGGTTCTGTGTAAGTTCTGGCGGCTCTGTGGTGGGTTAATGGCCACCTCCTCCAAGAGAGCTTATGCCATGCCCAGGTCTGCTGCACCCAGAGCCCCTGCCCCTGTGGCAGGCCACTGCTGACCCTCAGTAGACACTCAGACACAGTTCTGGCTCACTTTCTGTGGGTTGGGCATGTGTTTTGTGCCCTTCTCTGGTCTGAACAGCTCAGGTGATCAGGTGCTTGGCCAGCGCACTGTCTCAGGTGGGTTGTGCATCTTAATCACCTTGTCCTGTCTGCGCAGCAAGAGCTGATCTTAGGCTGCGACCCTCCTGGCAGATGTCAGCCATCCAGGATCTCAGGAAGAAATGGTTAGCAGCTGGGAGCCTGCTCACAGTTCGGCAGAAGATCCCCTCTCTAGGGCTAAGATGCCCTCTCTAGGAGTCCCTTGCCTTCAGGCTCTGGCTGTGTCAAGGCTGCCTCTTTGCCTCTGGACGGGGATTTGCTCAGTCCTTTGTGCTGTGATCAGGCCAGGCTGCATGTTAGGTTGTTAGGTTAGAGCCTTTCCGGGAAAGTTCTCTTTTCCACAGTTGCGGTTAGGCGTGTATTCTGTGGGCTTTTTTTCTTTCCCCCTCTAGGTTATATTGCCTTCTGAGATTCCAGAACTCTCCACAGACCTGCCTGTGAGAGGGTTTCTTATTCTGTGGAAACTTCTCCTTCTTCACGACTCCCCAGGACAGGTCTCCATCCCTAACTCTTTTGCCTCTCTTCTTGTCTTTTATATTTTGTCCTACCTCCTTTCGAAGAGAATGGGCTGCCTTTCTGGGTGCCTGGTGTCCTCCACCAGTGTTCAGAAGTTGTTTTGTAAAAGTTGCTCAGCATTCAAATGATCTTTTGATGAAGGTCCAGGTGGAATTAATTGAGATATAATTGACATATAGCTCTGTGTAAGGTGTACAGCCTAATGATTTGACTTACTAACATCATGAAGTGATTATCATAATAAATTTAGTAAACATCCCTCATCTCATAGAGAAAAATTTAAAGAAATAGAAAAGTTTTTCTTGTGATAAGAATGCTTAGGATTTACTCTCTGAGCAACTTTCATATATAACACACTGCAGTGTTGATTATATTTATCATGTTGTTTTTTTATCTCTTTAGTGCTTATTTCTCTTATAACTGGAAGTTTGTACTTTTTGACTACCCTTCTCCAGTTCCTTTTCCTTCTCCCTTCTCTCCAGTAACCAGAAATCTGATCTCATTTTCTGTGAATGAGTAAATTTATTTTTGAAATCTAAGTGACCTACAACATCATGTTAGTAAAATCTAAAACTTGAAATAAAAATATGGAAATATTTTCATAATTTTGAAGAGAGAAGCATCCCATCCAAAGCCATTAAGGGAAAAATAACTAAATTTACATAGCTTTAAAAAAAAATTGTATAGCCTGAAAAGACCATAATAAAATCAAAAGACTCCCCCCTCCAAAAAAATCTTTGACATATATGACAGAATGTTTATGCATTGATAAGAAAAAAGACTAGTAACTAAGAAAGAGGACAAAGGATAAGAATAGATGGTCATAGAAAGATGTATATGTATGTGTGTGTGTGTATATACACACAGAGTATGTGTCTGACAAGCATATATTAATAAAATCTAATACAGTGAACGTGTGAGCTACCCAGACCATTTTCTTCTTTCACTGTTCTTGAGAGTAAAAACTTAGGAGTCATTTTAGAAGGCAGTATTTCTAAAAATGTTATGCATGCCTGTAGGAATTTAGCGTACACATGTATTAGTACAGTTCACAGAGATATATGTACATATTTATCTAGCACAGTATTGTTTTTAATTACGCAAAACCTGGAAACAACTTTGAGTATCCCTCGGTACTGGACTGAGCTAAGTTAATAATAATGATGCCTTCATACAGTGGAATTCTATGCAACCATTAAATTAGATATAGAAGTATTGTCATGCCATGACATCCGTGATAAATATCCAGTGAAAAAATAATATTGGAGTTTAGTTGTCTGAAAGATAAGAAGCTAACTCTTACTATTGTGAAATTTACATACAGTGAAATGCACAAATCTTAAGTGTATATTTGTTGAGTTTTGACAAATGCATATCTACCTGTATAACCCAGTCCCTGTAAATAGGTAAAACACTATCATCACCCAAAAGATTTTTCCTAGTTATCTCATTTCCTCCCCAGACAACCTATTCTAATTTTTCCCCTGAAGATGAATTTTGCCTGTTTTAAAATTTCATATGTATGAATCCTATAGCTCCACCCTTGCTTTTGAACAATAGTTTAGCTGAATATGAAGTATCTCAGGGTCACATTTTAGTACTTCAGTTTAATTATTTGTTACACTCTTCTCACTTCTTTTGCCACTATTGAGAACATTGTTGTTTTATATAGTCTTTCTATGTCAATTGCTTTTAAGTTCTTCATTTTTGTCTTTGGGTGATTTATCTTCCTTCGGTGGTGGTGTGCTTTCTGGGTAATTCTGGAAAATTCTAATACGTTACCTTAACATTTTGCTTCTTTGTTCATCTTTGCTACATTCTGGGCAATTAATTCAGCTGTATCAACCAAGTCACTTTTCCCTCCTTGTTGTGTCTAATTAATCTGACCTTTAGCCCATGCACTAGATGGGTTTTTTGTTTCAGTTAACATTTTTCATGTCTAGGAGTTATGTTCCTTTTTCAAATGTATCTGGTCTTTTAAGAAGAATGTGTTCCCGTCTCAGGTTTTAACCTCCCTTTTTATTCAATAATTTAATTCATCTGTTATCCGCATAAATAATTCTGTCTGAATTTCTTGGAAATTTGCTACAGCTATCTGCTGTTTCTGCTGATTCTTCATTATGATGGCTTATTTCCTTGTTTTTTTCTAAAATGTAATTGTGAAGTCAAGTTCATGTAGAAGGTGGTATGCGATTGCTTATGCCAGATACCCCAATGCACCAGTCCAGGACCCTCTTTAATTTCTTAGTTTGAATTTTATCAGATTATACTATGGTAATGATTTGAACTCCAAACCCATTTGAGGATTTCATAGTTATTCATTCTCAATTGAAACCTTTCCCCCAGCCCCTGATCCTTTCTCTCTCCCTCAGGCTTAAGCTGAGATGAACTTGTTTCCTCATCTCCCTTTGCTGGTAGGCACAGTTTTTCTGGTTCACCCTTTCCTTAGTTTTATGCGTGACCTCAATTTAAGGTCTTTGCCTTATGTGATACCAGTGTCTTGTCTCATGTTCCCCAGTGGCTGTTGAAACATAAGCCTTTTAATTACTAAGCCTCTTGGTTACTCAGAGGCAAAGGCCTCCAGAGCAGTGTAGTTTCCTCATTCCACTATGGCTTTTAGTTCCTCCTTCCTTTTGGCTCCTGAAGATTTTTCTTACTTTTTGATGAGCTCAATATGTTTGCTGTATTTGTCCAGGATTTCTCATTGCTTTGAGAGGATTTTCAGATGATCTTCTTTACCATTTTGCACTAATGGCTTGAAATAAGTAGTGGCCCTGAACAAAGGGAACTTCAGTTGTTAAAGAGAGATGGATCAGGAAGGCATGATAATGACTTGTTCACTGACCAGTTCTACTCTTAGAAATGTATCTGGCACATATAATCATAAGAAATGTATCTGGCACATATAATCATAAGAAATGTATCTGGCACATATAATCATATGTGTGGAAAATTAAATATGTACAAGGATATTCAGGGCAATGTTTTGATAGTAAGAGAGTAGTATGAATCTAAATACCCGTCAATAGTGGACTACTTAAGTGAATTATGGTTTGCCTTTGTAATGCGAAAAAAATTCAGCAACTCTAAATGTATGAATATGGAGTGGTTGCCAGAAATACTAAGTGAATAAAGGCAGATACAG
Organism: Oryx dammah; assembly: GCF_014754425.2. NCBI lineage: Eukaryota > Metazoa > Chordata > Mammalia > Artiodactyla > Bovidae > Oryx > Oryx dammah. The sequence goes on from NW_024070212.1 coordinate 56,452,209, forward strand.
AACTACATTCATTATATACTACCATTTTCTGCCACTGTGTGAAAAGTAAAGGTTAATATAATATCTATTCTTATGTTATAAGCTATTAATAGTAGTTATCTTAAGGGAGGGGAACTATGTAGAGGAGGACAGGAGTGGGAATTATGTGCCCTTTTGTACCTTTTTTGAATTTTAGACTGTGCATGTTAAATTTATTTTAAGAATAAATAAATGAAATTTTATATGATAATTTTTTAAAAATTGATAAATGTGGTAGGACCATTATACATTTTGAGTTGTAGTTATAGTCTTCGGAAAGTATTCTGATACTCAGATAAAATTCCATGTTTTTATCCATGGCTTCATCTTTTCAGTTGTATTTTAGTTTTTCATTTTTTCTTTTATAGGAAGCCATGAGTAGCAAACCTAGAGATTATCTTGATTGTGTTTGAATAACATCTCATTTGGTTGCCTAAGTTCCTTATTTTATTTTCCTGGGCTATTAGGGTCTGAGCTGAGAATTTAGCAGTGAGGAGCAATATATTTTGAGTTGTCATTTGGAAAAAAAGAATTGGACTGAGGACTCCTCCCCAGTAATATATTTACCTTATCTGCAGGCATATGCTCTCTTGTGTGGTCTAACCTCTTATTCCCTAGGAGTGGACCCAGCTTTTGACCTTCCTCTTCTGGCAGTTTATCTCCACATGACCCTGACCCTCAGTTCTAAGCAGCCCAGTCTATCTTCATTCCTTTACCACTGTCAACTTAGAACTGAGTTGCTATCTTACTTTTGGCTCAGAGTTCTTAGGCTCTCTGTCTATGGGTCTGTCTTAGAGTGTTTAGATAGTAGAAGTGCGTCCATTGTTAAATAACAGTATGAATTGATATTTGAGCTCCAGTCCTGTTTTAGAAGCTAGCCACTAGATGTCTCTCTTGTAAAGAAATAACCTTTTACAGAGTCTTAACATTACTTCTTGTAAAAACGTCTAAATATGTATAACTAAGTCACTTTGCTGTATAGCAAAGATTGGCAAAACATTCTAAATCAACTACACTTCAGTAAAATTATTTTTCATTACTTTTTGAATAAAATTATAACATTCAAATTTTATTGCAGTGATATACCTATCCATCACTGTGTTAACATCAGTAGCACTTTTTTCCTTCAACAATTATATGGCAATACATTTCTTAAAGGACAGGTTTTTGGTTTTGTTTTTGTGGGTTTGAGCTTTTTGTTTCATTTTGGGCATGGTGTTTTATAAGTAGTATAGGTTTTTACCTTGCTGCAAACTGAGTTTAGAAAAGAAAACAAAATAATGGGTTTAGCAGTTATGGTCTAATGAGAGAGAGAGATGGATTAGATGATGAGAGAGGTGGATTAGAGAATATGACATAGTAGGTTTTCAGTGCAAACTTGTTAACTAATTGAACATGGTTAGCTCTGTGGTTTCTTTCCCATAACTGATAGAGTTTGATGGAAGAATTTCAAAGCAACAATAAGGACTTACTGCCTCTATTCTTTCACACTGTTCTTCTAATGGTTCTTCGGTTAATCAGGTATTTCCTTACTGGGGCCATGTAGACAGTGGTAAGGAAGTTTTTACTCCACAGCATCAGAGAGGGTATACCTTTCCACGGCAACAGGCGGCATTCACGCAAGTGGAAACCAAACATTGTTGATCATGTTATGGTCCCCGTACTGGTTCAGTTAGGAGAGTCTGTCCTCAGTCACTGAGTCTGCTTGGTCATCTCAGGAATGAGCGCCTTTCCACTTGCTTCACTGTAGCATCTATCATCTGTAGCACCCAGCAGCTATCATCTTCTCCCATGCAGGCCCATGTTGCCTCACCCGGGCTTACTGGGGAGCCCCTAAGGAACTCTCCGTACCTTCAGTGTCTCTTTACTTCAGTCACTCTCATACACTGATCCAATACATCTTCTGAAAGCATGTGTTTATGGTCACCTGCTCAGAATCCTTTACTGCTTCTGTGCCCACAGGAGTCATTAGCTCCAAGATACCTTTACTAGTCACAGGCAGAATTGCCAGTAAGTGAAATTTGTCACCTCACCAGCTTTGGACTATCTGAAGGTCTCAAGTGTTTTACTCTTTTCTGTGACCTAAAATTACCTTCCTTTATCCCTCCCTACCCGCCCCCCATTTGAAATTGCTACTTTTCAGCAGTTGGAAATGTCTGTTTCAAATATTTCTTACTTGAAGCAGTATGTTCCTGTTCCTCTAAGGATTGAGATCCATACTAAACAGTAGATTTTCAGATATGTCCCCACCTGATTTCCTAGTGTGTTCCACTAAAGGTACCCAGAGTGGTTATATTCTTAATCCTCGAATGCCTTCCCCTTTCCTGTTCCCTAGACATCTGTGAAGTACACATGGTAGCTCATCCTCTCCATTATTTCTCCTTTGCCAGGGTTCCTATGGTTCATATTTTCTCCAAAGTTAATGTAAAACAGATGCCTGCATTTAGTGCTGGTGTTCCGTTTTTGGTATGCATGTATCTGTTCTCCTTTCTGTATTCTAGTGTTTCTTGGTAAGGGCTCTGTTGACATTTTGAACAGGACAGTTTCTGTTGTGTGGCACTTTCGTGTGCATTACAGGAAGGTTGGCATTTCTGGTCCCTGCCCACTAAATACCTAAAGTGCTCCCCAGTCTTGGAACAATCAAAACTGCCTAGCCGCTTCCAAATGAGGTTGATGCCACTCCCGGTGGAGAACTGCCTTATTAAGTGCTCTAATATATATTAGTTATTTGAAGCAAAATGTACTTTTTTTCATTTTGATCTTTACCTACTATATCCATTTTCTTAATATACTGCCTAGCACATACTCCACAAATAGGGTAACCTGTTTCCTATTATTATCATGTATTACCAGTAGTGAAACTGTTTTTTAAAAGAGCAAAATATAACTGGAACCTCTCAAAGTATTTCATAATGATGTGAGGCATAAAATTACGGTTTTCATTCTCCCCAGTTCCAGTAACCCTTTGCATTCACTCTTTCAAGAACATTTACTATGGTACCAATCCTAACAAAATAGATGGGTTATTTTTATGAAGATAGTTATGTTTATTTTTGAGGCTTTAAATTTAAAAGACAAAAATTTAAATTTCAAAAGATAAAATGCCTGTGAGTGAAGGATTATGTGCATTTATTTATTATTGAAGGGTTTCACATTTTTGTAGATTTTCTTTTCTGCTTAGATTTTATAACCCACAGTGGAATAAAATTCCTTTTTCCTGATATTCCATTGGGTGTTATTTTCTGTTTCCAAATTTTATAGCAGTTGACAATATATTGATTAATCTATCTTCACTATGGCTTAGAAATGCAAGAAGGAACCTAGAAAGAAAAATGTAATCTCTTGTATGAAACAAGATGCTTTGTTTGCATGAAATAAAATACTCAGTTCAAACTAATTTGAGCTATAAATGTGGTGTATTATTATATAGGCTTTCATAACTGAAATGTCCACAGGTAGGATGGACTTCAGGTACAGTGACTCAATTGTATCATGAAAGACCCAGTTTATTTATTGATGATTCTGCATTGTATTTTCTGTGATGTCCACCAGATCCTTCCAATGGTTTAGGTAAAATTTTTCGGAGTGCTTGTTTCTCAGTGTAACTGAACAGGAAACCTGAAATTCACTGTGATTGGACCACCTAGGTCCTCTGCCCAATCCTGAGACCTTGTGTTCAGGAGAATATAAGATGTGATTTTCTTAAGCCAAACAGTAAGTGTGTAGTCCTAGAGATGGGGATGGGATCTATTCATCAAAATCTGATTATGGATTAGGAAGGAGAATGGAGGTAAGGGATTGCCGAGGAAACAGAATGTCCAAGATAACTCTTAAAAGTGATTTTAAAATATGGAGGCAAGTGTTTAAAATAAAATTGAGATCCATTTGAGTTATTAGTACAGAAAAATACATAGTTTGTTATTGAACTTTGATTTCTGGAAAGTTCATAATAGTATGCTAGATTGCAGCCTAAACTCTTAAGAGTTAAAGTGCTGCCTGTGTTCAAACCCCAGCTCTGCCACTTTCCAGCAGAATATTAATGTTGGAAGAGTGCCTGACTTGTCTTTACCTTAGTGTGCTCTCCTATAAATGAAATAGTAGCCTTTATCCCATAGAATTACAAGAATTAAATTAATTGATACATATAAAACACTTAGAACAATGTCTGGCATTCAGGAGGCACTTAATAAACTAGTCAGCCCTCTGCACCTGCCAGTTCTGCATCTACAGATTTAATCAATCACAGATTAAAAATATTTGGGGAAAATCTTGGAAGGTTCCAAAAAAGCAAAACTTGAATATGCTGTATACCAGCAACTGTTTACATAGCATTTATACTGTGTTAGATAGTATAAGCAATCTAGAGATGATTTTAAAGTATTTGGGAGGATGTGTGTAGGTTATATGCTGATAGACATTTTATATAAAGGACTTGAGCATCTTCAATTTTGGTATCTGTGCAGCAGGGTGCAGGGGAGGACTGAACCAATTCCCCTAGGATACCAAAGGATGACTGTTGTTATTGCTATTGCTACTAGCTAGTGCTTTCTGGTATAAGGCTTCACTCGTAGTTTGCATAACCTGTAGACTTTTCTGAGTTAATGAATGGTATGAGTTCGATGCCTGGATCAGGAAGCTCCCCTGGAAGAGGGCATGGCAACCCACTCCAGTATTCTTGCCTGAGACTCCCATGGACAGAGAAGCCTGGCAGGCTACAGTCCATAGAGCCATGAAGAGTCAGACACAACTGAAGTGACTGAGCACGCACATACACATGGTAATCTGAAGACCAGACTTGTAGAAAATTTAGCTTTCACTTACCTCATGACGTCACCTGTATTTATGAATCATAAGTAAAAATTTCAGGCATATTTAAACTGCACTGTATCAGCAAGCTTCTCCACAATAGTAGGAAATACTTCCCTTAATAACTGCAAACAAGGGTTGAAGAGTTAATGGCCTGAATATACCGTAGAAACAGTTATTAGGAGAGTTAAATAGCAGGATGATAGATTTCCTTCTAAGCCTTCATTTCGCTCTTCTTTAAAAACCTTTGTTGGTAGTGCGTTAATCAGAATAAAATCCATATTGTTTGACAGAACATTCAGAGCCCTTTGCACTCTGGTATTAGTCCACATATCCAGTTTCATAAACACTGAATTCCATGAAAGTAGATTTTGGTTATAAACTCGTGGCACAATATTCTAAATTGAAGACCCTGCAGTATTTCTGTTCTAAGCTTCATAACTCACAGGACATTAGATTGAATGTAAAATTATAACAGTAGTAATAACAGTAACTGACGTTTTTGGTTGTGGCGTTCTGAGCGCTTGACCTATATATACTCTCCTAATCCTATGATATAAATATTGTTCTCCCTGTTTTACTGTGAGAACGCTGAGGCATAGAGGAGATGTGTCTCTTTCTCGAGATCACATGAAGTAATAAATTTTGTTAAGAGTAGGATTCAAACAGAGTCCACTTAACCTCTCCCCTCTCCTGCCTCTGTGCATTACAGTATACTGGATATCTTTTCTGTGTACAGTGTCAATAAAGAACAGAGTTCTTTTATGTGAGACTCTATACTCTTCTTACAGTGATTTGGAAGGAAAAACATTGTGCGTTGGTGGTTGATTCACTGCCCTTTTAAAAAGAGGCTGCTTTGGGTTCATCCCCTCTGTCTCTTTGCATCCCTAATACCCAATGAGCCCTCATAAGTGTTCTTTGAGTAAATGTTAGTTAATCAGTGATGTAATGGAATGAGAATTGGCAGTTTTTTTAAGGAACAAAAGTGTTCACGTGCATTTAAACTTTGTATTAGAAATCTTAGTTCTTAGAATTCGGTCTCCATATGTTACTCTTAGTTGCAGCATATTTCTTGAGGCATAAAGCTTTGAAGCTGTCAGAAGATTAAATAAGGAACCCTAGTTCTGGTTGAGTAATAATTTCTGAGATAAACAGTTTAAAATAGGACTTCTAATAATAAAATTTTTTTATTTGGAAAAACTTGAGAATTTTCCCCTGAATATTCATCACTTTTATTTATTTGTTTTTAATAGGACAATTGCTTTACAATGTTGTGATGGTTTGTGCCATAAAGCAGTGTGAATCAGTCATATACATATCCTCTTCCTCTGGAGCCTACCTCCCAACCCTGCCATCTAACCCGTCTAGGTCGTCGAAGAGCACAGGCTGGGCTCCCTGTGTTACATAGTAGCTTCCCACTAGCAATCTGTTTTACATATGGTAGTGTATATATGTCAGTGAATAAAATATCTTTAAGTTTAAAAAGAATGTTAAAATTACTCTTGTCTTTTCTGTGACTTCCCCATGAAAGCATCTTTGATTTTTCTGATAATAAAAAATAGCCAGTCATTATGTCAACAGTTTATTTAATACAGACACACAAAGAAAGAATGAAGTCCTTTCATAATGTTAAGAAATAACCATAGTTAAAAATTGGGGCATATCCTTCATACTTCTAAATACAAAGTCATGAAGTCAGAAGAGTAGTTGAGTATATAAATACAGTACTTCCCCAGCCCCAAATTTGTGTTTCATCCACATATTACTGTCTTGGAACTGTGGGAGAGAATGAACCTCAACAGTTTCTAGTAAGCAGGAGTTGTTGAATAAATGTCCTATGTTAACTCACTAAAATCAAGTGTAAAATAATAATTATTTTTGTCATTTAATACTTGTTCACATAGGTGTTTCTCAGTCTTTTCTCATTATCACCTCCCAAGGAACCTTTTTAAACATTTTCCCTCAAATTGCTGCCTGCCTGCCCACCCTGATATTTTAATAGCACGTATGTATCTGTTTATGTACTGGAGCCCTCCAAAGAGCCACAAACAAACCATTATACTAATTTTTTTTACGCTCTGAAGAACCAGTTTTCAGCCTTTTGGGAGTGATGCTTCCCACATTGAGAATGTATGGTGTGTGTGTGAGAGAGAGAGAGAGAGAAAGTGTGTGTGTGTGTGTGTGTGTGTGTGTCATGCTTTAGGGTGCCTAAGTTGTTGAGAATATTCTGGGTATAATAATCCCATCCTTGAGAATGTTGATAAATATGGCAAGGACACAAGGACATCTTTATAATTGAAGGCATTTTGTTGAATGGAGGGAATAGAAGTCGAAATGCATTAAGAACAATAATAAATATTTAAACCTCTCTCCCAGTGGCTGTCAAAAATCATGATTTTGCTTCCCAGAGGACATTTGCAGTGTTTGGGAACATTTTAGTTGTCACAACTGAGGGAGTGGGTGCTGCTAGAGGCACCTCATGGTGAGAGGCCTGGTGCTAAACATCTTGCAGTGCACAGGGTGATGTATCCCCACTGTGAGCCATAATAGAATTATCTGGTCCAAATTGTCAGCACTGCTGAGGTTGAGAAACCCAGCTTTGTCCTAAGGATGCTATATCTTGGAATCTATATTTAGAAAATAACCCCAAATTCAGAAACAATTGTATGTATGCCTAGAGATGCTCACTGAAGCATTATTAATTTTAATCTTTTCTTTTTTTTACAAAATATTCTTTCAGAAAACTTACAAACAAAAGAGAGGGGGACTCAGTTCCCCCCAAAAATAATGTTGTTGGGATTTTGATGTATGTATTCTTTTAAGTAGGACTTTTATCACTATATGGGCTTCCCTGGTGGCTCAGCAGTAAAGAATCTGCCTGCAATGCAGGAGATGCGGGTTTGATCCCTAGGTCAGGAAGATCCCCTGGAGAAGGAAATGGCAGTCCCCTCCAATATTCTTGTCTGGAAAAAACCCATGGACAGAGGAACCTGGTGGGCTGTAGTCCATGGGGTCACAAAGAGTCGGGCATGACTGAGTGACTCCTTTCACTTTGATGTATGTACTTTTTTAAGTAGGACTTTTATCACTATATGGGCTTCCCTGGTGGCTCAGCAGTAAAGAATCTGCCGGCAGTGCAGGAGATGTGGGTTTGATCCCTAGGTCAGGAAGATCCCCTGGAGAAAGAAATGGCAATCCCCTCCAATATTCTTGTCTGGAAAAAACCCTTGGACAGAGGAACCTGGTGGGCTGTAGTCCATGGGGTCACAAAGAGTCGGGCACGACTGAGTGACTCCTTTCACTTTCACATAGTGATATGCTGCTATTCAGTTACTCTGTTGTGTCTGACTCTTTGCGACCCCATGGAGTGTAGCCCACCAACCTCCTCTGTCCGTGGAATTCTCCAGGCAAGAATACTGGAGTGGGTAGCCATTCCCTTCTCCAAGGGATCTTCCTGACCCAGGGATCAAACCCTGTCTCTTGCATTGCAGGCGGATTCTTTACTGTCTGAGCTACCAGGGAAGCCCATATCACTCTATATATGTATGAAAAATGAAAAACAAAGTTAATTCTTTCAGACTTAGAGATTTCATTGCCTTAGTCAGGACTGCATCAATTTCAGGAACACTAAAGAACCACTTCAGAGGTAATTAATTAACTCATTCACTTCAGGAATTTTTTATACAGTACTCTTGAACCTCTTTGTCCATTCTCTGCATTACTGTTCACAAATACCCCTGATACCATCATAGAGTAAAAACATAGAGGTAGTTTTTCAGTGAAGTTAACTTTAAGTTCTATGTACCAGAAAAAGTAGATGATAGCCCCATCCCTGAGGCCATTCTTCTATTTTTTCTTTACTGTGATGTAAGGACAAGAACAAGTGGTAAAAAATGGGAAGCAGTCATAAATGTCTAGAGAGTTGATAAATAGATTTTGGCATTCTTCATGCAATGGAATACTATGTAATGGTTAAAATCAATGAACTGATTTACATGTATCATCATAAGTCTCCAAAGCATAACATAAAGAGCATGACATGAGGTATTTAGTGTATGATAACACTGAAATAGGTGTTGCTATCACACAAAATAGTCCTTATAGATATGTTTATATATGTATTAAAAATGTAAAACCATAAATAACAAAAATAGATACCCAACCTCAGAATAGTAATTACTTCTCTTAAGGAGAAGGGAATTGGATCAAGGAAAAGTGAAGAGACTCATCAACCACATTTATAATCTTACATTTCTTAGAAGAAAGTATCTCAAGCATATAAATAGGGCAACATGCAAGTTGGTTGACTATGTGTATGTTGAATGTTTTTATTCTCTTTTTGTTTTTAAGCTAAATACACTTTTCAGATTTGTTCATGTTTGAACTTAGGCCAAATATAAATAGATAATAGGCATAATTTAGCAATATATAATAAAATAGTAATGAATGATTCCCATATAGCCACAACTAGTTAACTACAACTAACAAAATTATTTCCAAGGACTTTTCTGTCTTTGTTTTTGGAATGTTAAGTACTTTCTGAGGGTATCTGGAGTCCACTGAATGTTAAGAAAGGCAAATGGTTATTGAAATTATTCAAGCAACGATTGTGGTGATTATGATTTACAATTCCAAAACATGACAAGCTGGTAATCTTTCCTCTTCCCTCTGTAACTTAAATATATTTAGAAGGAAACCATATCGTGCATTGAGATTAAAAAATTACTTTACTGCATACTGAGAAATGTGGTGTCTCTTGGCCTCTCGATACTGATACTATACTTACCTATTTCACAAATAGCAAATACTGCAAACTGTTTCATTTTAGAAGAATTCTTTATTTAAAATCAGTAACTGTTGTGTTTGTGTTCAGGTTTTTTTGTTTTTGTTTTTTTTTTAAGTTTTCTCCTCTGAGATTTTAGATATCCAACCTTTAAATCAGTAAGGGGCGCTTTACAACTTAAATCTATCAAAAAAATTAAATTTAACATGATTGCTTCTTGTATAAGTGGCACTATCAAGCATCATCAATATGTTTTTCTCTAACTAGTGCCCAAAACTATCTTGTTACTGAAGAAAGCATCCATAAGCAAATCTGTGATAACTTACATTAATAGAAGGATTTTTACTTAATTTTATGTTAGTCTTCACACAAAAAATTGACCAAATCATATAAATGTTTGGTGGGAGATATTCTGCCAGATAGTATTAAAAATTATTTTAGATTTTAGGACCATGCTGCTAAAGGATAGATTTATAGGAGATGTTGACCATTGCTTGTACGTACAGCTAGCAATAAACTTGCCAGTGGGTTGTTAGAAATTTATTTGCTAAGAAAGGAAAACATGTATAAAATGATCATGTAGTGAAGACATTTAAATTTCTGTAATGGATTGAATATTTTGAGCATTAAATTTTTTAAAAAAGGAATGGTCTCCAAATTTTGATGTATTAGGTAGAGCATATGGCCATTTTTCTAAAATCACACATTTAGTAAATTGTTACAGTTGATTCTGTGTCAAGCCAAAGTTTAGACTAACAGCGAACAGACTAACTCAGAGTGCTTTCTGCTTAGCAACCAATTTGTTGTCTCCTGTTTTGCTACTGAATGCACGTACTCATGGCTCAGAATTGTATCTGCAGCCAGCTGGTCTCAACTGGACAATACTTCATTCACCTAATTTCCAGACTAGTCAGGCAGAAACATCAGCTTTTTATTTTTAGTCATGAGGAAATTTATTTGTAAACTTCAAGTAGTAGCTCACTGATCTCAGAAGCCCCTGAACTATGAGAAATTGCCTTTTAATTCAAGAATGCAAAGTCCTTGGAATTTCTGTTCTGCTTAATATTTTTTCCTCTTAAAACCTCTTGCAAGTATACTGTTTAAAAAACATAGCCTCTAACATTCTAGAAAAGAGAAAATAGCTTTTATTAGAAAACAATTTTAAACTCTAATAATACTTGTAGAATTATTATCTGAAAACAAAAATTTAGGAAGTTAGTTGTGTGTTCATATTTCTGTTGTCTGCCTTTATCCCCCACATGATTGTTTTCTCTCTTAGAAAACGACAGTTTTGTTGGCATGTGAAGCTTCAATTTCCTCAGAGTCAAGCTGTGTATGTAGAAAAAAGGTATAGTATCACCACTGTCTATTCAGAATTTACTTGTTTTCATTACGTCTCCGTATTTAAAATAAACTGTTAAATGTGATGTCAGTAGTAGAATGGATAACTAAGTATGGTATATTCATACAACGATATGCTACACACCACTGAAAATGAATCAACTACAGTTACACATATCAACATAGATGAACCTCAAAAGTAATGTCAAGTGAGAAAACCAAGTTAAGGAAGAATATAAAGTATGATTTTTGTATGTAAATATGGAAAAAAATAAAAGTATACTTTTTAGGAATACCTATAGTAACGGTAGAACTCTGAGGGAAGTGATTAGCACAGAAATCATAATAGTGTTTACTTCAACATGGGGACAGATGTTAAGGAGAGCAGCATAGGGAGAATCAGGAGGGCTGAATCAGGAGGAAACATCTTCAGGCAGGTGGTTATACTAGGAAATGAAAAATAATCCCAAATCCTACTGTGATAAAATTACTGCTGTTAACATCACAATGTGTCCTCAGAAAATACATTATTTTGGACATGAATAATATGTATACTCATAATTGGAATTAATTCACATAACAGTTCTTTATCCTACTTTTTTCATATTATGAACATTTTCAGATACCATTTAAAAATTTGAATGGTAGTATGCTATTTAATTCCTTGGGTTAAGAAAATTTTAAAGTTGCCTTTTAAATAATATCTTTAGCATATATTCATACTATGCATAAATGTCCTCTCTTTGTAATTGCCATATCAATTTTAGGGAAGAACTTTATTATTTAAGGTTGCATAACTGACTAACAACAAGGAAAGGACTTATATTTTACAGGTAGGGATATGTAGCCACAGTAGTGTAGATGAATATGTATGAGCTTTTTTCCTAAGTAATTTTTGCTTAAAAGGATGTTATATTTTGCCAAGACTAGAATAAAAGGTCTATGTTCAGTTTTTTCTCTAAAGCCACAATATTTAATAATTCTAAATTAACACCTTTAGTAGAAAATTATAAATAATAAATTTTGTTTTTGTTTTTGTTGGGAAGAGTACCAGATGATAAAACTATTAATGAAATCCTAAGACCTTACATTGATCCTGAAAAGTCTGATCCTGTAATTCGTCAAAGGTATGTTTCAAAAATCTTGTAACTTTCTGAAATTATTCTACATAATGAGGTGTGTATTATGTGCATATTTAAATAAAGCCATGTTTTTATTAGAATGTGATATTTTCATACAGTTTACTTTCTGTCCCATTTCCTTGGGGGTGTACTCAAGGCTTTGTCAGTCAGAGGTGATGTTTTGGATGAGAATTTTGGTTATAGTAAAAACAACAGTACTTAACACTTTGTATTAATTCATTTAATCCTCACAATCACCCTTTAAAGTAGATTATTGCCATTATATCCATTTTACAGGTGGAGAAACTGAGCCTTAAAGTGGTTAAGTGACCTCATAGAGCTAATAATTAGGGAAACTAGGATTCAAATTCAGGCGGTCTGGATTCAGAGTCTGTACTCTTACCCCTTAAACTAAACTGCCTTTCAAAGTTGAACTCAAAACTCTGAAAATTAGAGTTTCCAAGTAGTTAAAGACAGGAAATCCTGTTTCAGCCAAGTCTTCATAAAACTAAGTAATGTAGTTCTGCCTCCTGTCCAGAAATACATGGACAAAAATGGTTAACGTAGCATAGTGGAAAGATTCAGTTATGAATATCTGCTTTAGAATAGCTAATTTTGTCCCTTATTAGCTATGTGATCAGGAGCCAACTTACTTACCTAACTTCTGGGCCTTAATTTTTTCCATCAGTAAAATGAGAATGATGATGTTTACTAGATAGAGTTGTTATGAAGCTTTTAAAAAATTATGTATATAAGGTTCCTGGTACAGAAAGAAGGAAACTGTTAGTACGGGAATGTGTTTCTGAGCAGGAGTTTCTTTTCACCAGGTGATACCTGCTTAAGATAGTAATGATTGGTTGTTTTAAATTTTAAATTGGGTGAATTCTAAAGCATCTGATTCAGTTCTAGTTAAATCTCATCTTCTACTTTTCATAAAAAATGTTGACTCAAACCCGATCTATGTCGCATACCACACAGTGTCTTTGGGACCACTGCCATGTTTCTTTTCCTTTTACTTTAGTCATTCAGCTCATGTCTGACTCTCTGTGATCCCATGGACTGTAGCCCCCCAGACTCTTGTGTTTGTGGGATTTCCCAGGCAAGAATACTGAAATGGGTTGCCATTTCCTTCTCCAGGGGATCTTCCCAACCTAGTGATCAAACCCGCATCTCCTGCTTAGCAGGCAGATTCTTTACCACTGAGCCACCAGGGAAGCCTTTCCTCTTACTACGAATAATCTAATTGTTATCACTGGTCATATATTTAACAATAAGGCAAAATACCTGTCATCAAATTGGATACTTTAAAAAAAAAAATAGATTAGCAAGATTAATCTGTACAGAGAGAAGATAGGTAATTTTTTTTACATTTGGATTGTTGGTTAGAAAATATCTTTAACCCTTTTTCTGTACTTGGCTAGGTAAATTTTAAGTATTATAATTAGCTATTTATAGATGCTTAGTTTTCCATAGACACAGTTTTAAAATACACTAAAAAGCAGTTTTACTTCCTTTAATATGACTTTTTTATTTCAGGTTGAAAGCCTACATTTGCTCTCAGACTGGGGTCCGAATTTTAATGAAGGTAGAAAATATGCAGCAAAATTTAGTAAGGTAAAGTTGCTTCTCTTTCCATTTCTTTAAATGTTTTCTAATTCTGTAATATAACTAAGTAGCTTGCTTAGTGGAAGTGGCTATTTTACTAATTATCTGGCTGTCAGCAAAGCTTAGGCTTTTAAAAATGACTTTCAAATTAAAATTTTTAAGATAATCACACATCATAATATAGGATAAATGCAATTGAAAAATCACCCTGGTTAGAATATTTTGAAATAATATCATATGCAGCTGAAAGGTTTTTAAATTTCATTATAACTTATTTCAAGAAATATTCTTTTCAGGTGTGTGTGCTTGCATCCTCAGTCATGTCCAGCTATTTAACAACTCCATGAACTGTAGCCCATCAGGCTCCTCTGTTCATGAAATTTCCTAGGCAAGAATACTGGAGTAGGTTGCCATTTCCTACTGTAAAGGATCTTCCCGACTTAGAGATCAAACCCAAGTCTCTTGCATCTCCTGCACTGAAGCAGATTCTTTACTACTGAGGCACCGAGGAAGCCTATTCTATACAACAGAGTTCCAGTGTTCCAGGTTTTGCTTTAGGAATAAAACTGACCATTGCATATATCACAGTGGAAAGAGCTCTACACAGAACGTGAAGAAAGCCAGGCTGTAACAAACCTTGTGATTTGAGAGTTTTAATATCAGTAGGCTCTCTGTCCCTTCTTTAATGGATTGATGAAGTAGGCAACGTTGACAGATCTTTGAGAGTCCCTGCAGTGTGTCCTTAATAAGTGCCAGTTACATGTGCATTATACTAAATTGCAGAACACTGATCTTTTAAGATCTGTGATGCTTTCCCCCTTTTGTTTCATTAACAAAACTACTAGATTCACTTCAGACTAAATATGATTGGTCTCATATGCTTGTATAGCTTAGAGATCTAAGCATCTAAGCTTTGAAAACAAAGCTGGGTTTGAATCCTGGCTCAGTCTGTTTCTAATTTCATTAACTTGAGTAAATTACATAGCCTAACTGCCTTAGTTTCCTCAACTCTAAACTGGGGGTAATAATAATCAGGTTGTCATGAGAGATTGAGATAACTATTAGCACATGGTAAGTGCATGCTTTTATTGTTACTGTTGCTACTATTGCTGTTATTATTACTATTACAACAGATAAATGGATTCTTACAAAACATCTTCCAAAATTCAAGGAGACCAAAATTTCCTTGAATTCCTTACCTATTATAAAAGGTAAGGTAAATGTAAGATACTGCATAGTTTAAAGTTTATAATATAGGATAGACTGCTTAGGCCTAGATAAGTGTTCATTTTTGACTTGGAAATACATACTGTAAATCTGTGAAGAGAGAATGGGAATGGTGATCTCAGCTTGTCCTAGAGGACAGAGTTTTCTCGGAGAGTGACAGAAATGCCTGGAGCATGACACAACCCAGAGGGGAGCAGTTGGTAAAACCTTTACAGGAAGTTGCATAGAAAGAAATCCGAACATAGCAAGACAGGAAAATACAAGTGAGATTGGTAGATTATATTTTAACAAAGGACCAAAGAGGATAAACCTTCACCAAAAAAGGTCAAAGGACTGTACTGCAGTGAAGATCAGATGACCTAATTCTAGACACTCAACTTCTCGGCTCCATTCCCCTGTAAGAGCCTTTAGTTTCTCTTATGTTATGGCTTTCCTTCTTTAGAAACCTAAAAAGGACTTCAATTGGGCCTTGGATTAACCTTGTTAATCCCCAGAGGGGAAACAATGGTACAGTAATAAAGTAAAAGATTAGTGGTATCGACTTTAAGGAATACCTAGAATACTAAACCCAAGCCAAGCTGAGTAAGATGAAAAGTATTCTGGCTTTCCCTTATCTATGTAGGAAAACATGTCCTCCAGATTTCTCCATTTGAGTTGTTTATTTAAACTCAATAATATATGAAAATGCCATCAAAGAAGGGGAAGCAGTAACTTACAACCAAGGTCTAAGAATTTTGTTTTTAAAAAATTGCCATGCTGTGTAACTTTGACTAGTGATGTTTTTCACTTTAAGGCAATAATAACATTAGAAACTCTTAAGTGAGATACCTTTTATCCTGAAGGTGGACCTATGTTGGACTAAGGTACATCCTTATATCTTGACTGTTAAGTCAGCCTTAAGTATAGTTATCCTAATTTCTACAAAACTCCCCAGTTTTATTAGCTTCCATGCCAAGAGTTGACTCATTGGAAAAGACTCTGATGCTGGGAGGGATTGGGGATAGGAGGAGAAGGGGACGACAGAGGATGAGATGGCTGGATGGCATCACCAACTCGATGGACATGAGTTTGAGTGAACTCCAGGAGTTGGTGATGGACAGGGAGGCCTGGCGTGCTGCAATTCATGGGGTCGCAAAGAGTCAGACATGACTGAACAACTGAACTGAACTGAATCATGAATAATGATATTTGATACTATGGAGATACATTTAGAAGTATTTTTTTTATTAAAGATTTTTAAACCTGTGTTCATCAGATTATACATTCATAGATAGGCTAAGATGAGCATTTACACTTCATTGTATACTTAATTACAGTTACACCATTAAAGGAAAGTACATTCAGAGAACATCTAAGTAAGAATATTATAGGTTATAAAATGCAGACTTCTAATTTAAGATAAGGAGGATTTTATTATTTCCTGAAAAGTGCTTAGAAGGTTGAAACATATTTTTCTTGTGGCTTTCTGATTTTAAATATATCATATGATTTATAGCACTCCAGTAACTTCAGAGTAGTCTTTTGACCAGATACTTGGTATTGGTGATTTCCACTGGTTGTGTTTTTCATTCTTGGAGGGTTTATCACAATTGTCCTATTAAATAACTAATCAGCTAGAGCAATCTTAAATTTTCCCATGCTTTAGCTTTACTTTATTCAACTTCTATGTTTAGATTTAGGTGATCATAGAATATGTATCTCACCCTAAGGAATTTGTTGCTCTTTAGGCGTTTTCTTTCCAAAATACACAGGATTGAATTTGTATCTTCTTATAAAAGTAAGTGGGCTTCCCTTGTAGCTCAGTTGGTAAAGAATCCACCTAACCTGAGTTCCACCCCTGGGTTGGGAACATCCCCTGGAGAAGGAAAAGGCTACCCACTCCAGTATTCTGGCCTGGAGAATTTCATGGGCTGTATAGTCCATAGGGTGGCAAAGAGTCAGACACGACTGAGCGACTTTCACTCACTCACTATAAATGTAAGTATGTCTGCTTAAGTAAATCCATTCACTCATCCAGCAGACACTTAGTGAGTACCCACTGTGGTCCAGGTGTTATAGACATGAGACTGATAGCAGCAAGGAAAACCATTCTTGATTCTGTGGAGCTCATGTTCCCAGTGGAGGAGAATTCATGTAAGATACTCTCTTGCACATCATTTCTCACCATGTTTCTGTTTTCAGAGAGTAAATGAGTGTTTTGAAGCAGAAAAGGCTATGACAGTAATACCAGGCAGCATCAGAGGCAGCCATTATATTGCTGCTAACTTGTTGACAAAATAAGTTAGAATACTCCCAGGTTTGATGTTGTTCATTCAGTTGTAATTTTTCAAATCTATTAAATTTTAGACCTGTATTTTACTATTTACTTCCCATAAAGAATCATTTATTTTCCATAAAGAAATTCAGATGCATTTTCTATTGTTTTATGTTTACTTTGTTGCTGCTTTGATGTTCATATAAGATCCTGATTTTGATAACAATGTGGTTTAAGCTGTTGTGGGATGAATTCTTTTCAGATTTACTCAAAAGCCATTAATTAAGCACATTTACTCTCCTTGGCCTATAAATTACAAAAATTGGGGTTTATATAAGACTGAGTAGGGTACAGTTTTGTTTTAATGAAGAAAATAGACATGAAGCAAAGTTGACTGGGGTGCCTGGTGTGGATCTGTCTTCTGAGAGATGGAGATAAGGTCTGGAGAGGGTTAAGGCACATTGAGTTTCAAGTAGAAGTGTCATCATTTTCTCAGTCATTACTTTCAAAAAAAATGGCCTTTCTGTATTAATCCCTTATTACTAAGCTCCCTATTTCTATATCCTTTGAGCCTCAAAAGCTTCTGATAGATTCCTGCATTCCTGTCTTATATTTATCTCAATGAAACATCCCATATGGTGATAAACTCCCTTTTGAAAACAGTGGCTGCCATATGCATCTTCATTTTTATAGTCCTGACAGTGCTGAGTCAGTGACTTTCGCATAGAAGGAATTCAGTTTGAACTCTTTTAATAAGTAATGTGGTGGTGGTTTAGTTCCTAAGTCATGTCTGACTCTTGTGACTCCAGGAACTGTAGCCCGCCAGACCCCTCTGTCCATGGGATTCTCCAGGCAAGAATACTGGAATGGGTTGCCATTTCCTTCTCCAGGGATCTTCCCAACCCAGGAATCGAACCTAGGTCTCCTGCATTGCAGGCAGATTCTTTACCAACTGAGCCACAAGGGAAGACCCAGTAGGTAGTATACTAATTCATTTAAATATATGTGTGCCTGCTATGTGCTAGGCGTTGATACCACTTTAAAGCAGGGTTCGGACAGCTTTTTTGCGAGTGGCCAGACAGTACAGTTGCAGTTGTCAAGCTGCCACAGTAGTACATAAACAGCTGTAGACAGTACATAAATTACTGTCTGGGTATGACTATAAGACCTTATTTACAAAAACAGACGATGGACAGAATTTAGCCTGCTGACTGTGTTTGCCAATTCCTGCGTGCTTCAATTCTCAGTTCTCTAAAATGAGAGAGATAGATTATTAAAACAACTGCCAAGTATAATGTAAAGTTTCTTCAGAAAAAGCACTTGTTCAGAGAACAGGCTTTTTGATATGTAACCTTGACCTGAAGTATCAATAGGTTAAGATTGATCAAGTCTTTATTTTTCATTTATTCAGTTAATATTCATTGAGTCCCTTCCATATGCCAGCACAGTGCTAAGCCTTAGGAACACATAGACATCTAAAAGACTAGCCCTCAAGATGCTCACAGTTAAGGAATGGAGATAGGTATGTGGTAAATGTTATAATAGATATGTATTTAATAATACGGCATAGCAGAAAACATGGGCATCTTAGCATGTCAGTTTTTTTTTTAATTATTTATTTTTTATTTTACTTTACAATTCTGTATTGGTTTTGCCATACATTGATGGGTGCACAGACCAGTTGTCTTCACTCTACTTGCAAAAATCGGCATATAGAGCCAGGAGTTGAGACTTTAAACCCAGACCAAATTAAAATATTGTCTAAGCTTTGATTTCATGAATGTCACAGAAGACGTTATTACACTTTTGTGGGGACTACCTATTGTACTTGCACAGATTCTATTAGTTGTTTCCTACTGTGCTGGTTGCTGGTTGTAGTTAATAATTTCGGAACACTTTTTTCTTTTTTTCAAGCAAAAAAGCAACCAGCAAAAGAATGACCTATTTCTCTTGGATGATTTTATTTCCATGCTGAGAGGATGTTTTTTAAATAAAAAAAAACTAAAGTTACTTTACTTTCTTTGGATCTGTAACTTGAAATATTTAAAAATCATTTACTGTGAAGTTAAGAGATAAGATACTTTTTCCTATGCCCTTTTAGAGAAATTGGTTTTGCCTCCATAAAGGCCTCAAGTGAGACCCTCCTTTCTTCTTTTGGATTTTCACTAACACCCACCCACCAGTAAGCAAAGACCCCCTCCCACCCACTTCTACCTTAAAGCAGAGTGACCCCCCAGCTCAGGTTACTTGCTCAGATTCTGACTTCCTAGACTCTGAATTCTGCCTGCAAGGCACCACCTCTCAGACTTTGTCGATTCTGAGAGCCTGGTCTCCTGCCTGTGTCACCTCCTCCAGGTCTCTCCTTGCTTTTCACCTCGCCCAGACACCTACTGGAGAAGGCAATGACACCCCACTCCAGCACTCTTGCCTGGAAAATCCATGGACGGAGGAGCCTGGTAGGCTGCAGTCCATGGGGTCGCTAAGAGTTAGACATGACTGAGCAACTTCACTTTCACTTTTCACTTTCATGCATTGGATAAGGAAATGGCAACCCACTCCAGTGTTCTTGCCTGGAGAATCCCAGGGACGGGGAAGCCTGGTGGGCTGCCGTCTATGGGGTCACACAGAGTCGGAAACGACTGAAGCGACTTAGCAGCAGCAGCAGACACGTACTGGCTGATTTTACTCCCTTAGCATAAGCATCTCTCCAGCTGATTATTTAACCTGTGTTTCTTTTCTCAGAACGTTGCTTCTCAGATTTCGGTGTCCATCATAATTATCTAGGACAGATGAAAATGTTGATTTTCAGCCCGCCTTCAGAGTTTTGGGCTTAGTCAATCTTACACAGAACCTGCATTTTTTAATCTCTGGCCCCTAAGGGACCCTGACAGAAGTTATCCCTGGAACCACATTTAGAAACTCTGCCCAGAATGGTAAACTCCTTGAGGACATTTTTAAATCCCATACAACTATCTAATGTATTTTCTGTATAAAAAGTATTTGGTAGATGTTTATGCAGTTGAGTTGTGAAGTTGTATGTAGAAATGTGTAACATTAGGATCCAACCAGTCCATTCTAAAGGAGCTCAGTCCTGGGTGTTCTTTGAAAGGAATGATGCTAAAGCTGAAACTCCAGTACTTTGGCCACCTCATGCGAAGAGTTGACTCATTGGAAAAGACTCTGATGCTTGGAGGGACTGGGGGCAGGAGGAGAAAGGGACGACAGAGGATGAGATGGCTGGATGGCATCGCCGACTCGTTGTACATCAGTTTGAGTGAACTCCGGGAGTTGGTGATGGACAGGGAGGCCTGCAGTGCTGCAGTTCATGGGGTCGCAAAGAGTCAGACACGAGTGAACAACTGAACTGAACTGAGGATGAATTTTTGAAGTCAAATTTTCTACATCTTTAAAGATAGGGTCTGTACCCTTTGCCTAATCAAACTAGTAGTAAGAAACTAAATCTTATTTCAGGCTTACAGAGAATGATTGAAAAGTATACTCTGAAGATATTCTAAATAAAAAATTTATAATATACATGTTAAAAGGATTTTTAAAAAAATCCTGCCATTAAGGAACTGAAGACGTTTGAATTTAAGATTATTTTGATAATAATGGTATAGAATTAAATTATATCAGAGAACATTAAAGGAATTCCAGGATTTCTAAGAACGGCATTAACTACTTTCAGATGCCTTGTCTTATGTAAATAGCCAGAGACCGGTTTTGCCTTTTAGTTAGATCCTTTGAAAATAACTGTGATGAAGGAAGGTTTAGTGACTAACAGCAGTGTGCTCTCTAGATGAGATTACTTAAACTTCCTTTTGTTTCCCTTTTGGAATTTAATTCTAGTAATGAATTCTGCAGAGATAAATGGGGGGAAATCACTTAATCTAAGAATCTGTTGTAAAAAACCTTGCAGGTTAGTAGAAGATGCCATCATCAGCACTCACTCATCTCATTAAGAGATGCATTCCTAGTAAAATTGTACTTAAAATGTTTGTAATATGTTTTTGTTTTGATCAGTTTTGTACTACTAATACTTAAAATTATTCTATCCAGAAGAAATTTTAACATTTAAAGCCTTAAGGTCATAGATAATAAAATGAAATTTTTACGTAACATACACATTTTTGTTATAGGGAAGTATAACTGGGTGATAAGTAAAGGGTTTTCAAGCATGAATGTATTTAGGATAAAATTCTGTGGAAAACTGAAATGGAAAGACAATCAAGGAGAAAGGGAAACCATATAAGATTTCTAACTATTAAGGAAGAACTTGTTCAAACAGTTTTTAAGTTGGTGATACTGGTACCATTCCCATTTTATTTAAATTCCAGCGAATATACTTAAGAGTGATATAACATTTTCATTTTAAATTATCAGTATTTGCACTGCACTACAAATTATGTTCTTTATAATCTGTTTAAACTTGTGAATAAAGATTTTTAAATGAAATTTTAGATGTCTATTTTAAAATGTACAAAAGTATGTTTGTTTTCTAAAATTACTTTAGGTTATGATAAGCAGAAAAATGTGAAGAACGTGCATCAGTTTTCCCAAATGGAGACATACACAAATGTTTGCTGCAAGGGTATTTAAAATCAGAGTTAATCTAAAGGCTGCTGGATGTCTTTATGGAACATATAAGTATTAATGACACCCTTTTATTGAGTGCCTCCTACTGTTTTTTAAGTACTTTGTTAAGCATTTTATAGACATTACAGTTATGTTACACAGTATATACCTTGGGCTTCCCTGGTGGCTCAGTGGTAAAGAATCCTCCTGCACTGCAGGAAATGACGGTTTAATCCCTGGGTCCAGAAGTTCTCCTGGAGAAGGAAATGTCAACCCATTCCAGTTTTCTTGCCTGGGAAATCTCATGGACAGAGGAGCCTGGTGGGCTACAGTCCATGGGGTCAAAGAATCAGATACGACTTACCAACTAAACAACAACATACGTACATTATACATCATAAATATGTTTTATTACCCAGAAAGCCCTGACTGCAAATTTGTAACCACTAACTAGTGAAACCTAGGTCCAAACATAGGCACACCTGCTTCCAAAGCCTTGGTATGGTCTTTTCGATATAACACATGGCTCTCAGCACCATAAATGATCAGAGTACACGTTCTTGGAAGATGTAGAACTCAACCCCAGTTCTTTGTTATCCATTGCTGGGATTATTGATTATTTTCCAAAGTGAGAATCATGAGCAGGATGAGTACGTGCTCCAAATGGTCTTAACCGTTGGCCACATTTTGGATCTAGACTCTAGAAGAGAGGAAGCAAGGGATCATTTCAGAACTAGAAAATGTTAGAATCAACGTGAAGAATGTCTGCACACATAAGGAAAATATGTAGCACAGGTTGCTAAATATTTTCATCATCTCACAACATATCCAGTGATGAAATGGGTTTCATGTGTGGCATTCTGCTTGAGGCAGTTTTGTGATAAGAATTGTAAACATAGCTTTAGAGAAGTTTACTCTTATTTAGCTCCAGGGAAGCTGAAACTCAGCTGGATGGATGAGTGGTTGAAGTTTCAGCTGCTGTGAACTTGTAAATATTAATTTGAGAGACTGTACAGAAAAGTAGATCCAAATGATATGACAAAGTCTTAACAGATGATAAGCCTACAGTTTCCATAGTAATGATCTCATTTCAACTATATACTATTTTGATTATTGATTAAGAGGATTATGTAAAACATAAAAAGTTTTCTCTAAAAACTTGGAAAATAAATTTTAAGTCTCGGCTTGATGTTAATCCACTAATTTTATCCATTCTAGTTACGTTACATGGTAACTCGTGCCAAATTTTATATACTCTGCAGAGAGAATAACGACATATTGAAATTTCTAGGTGATTCATTTTAGCCAAAGTACCTCATCTCCTTTTCAACTAGACTTCTCACTGAAATTCATAAGTACCAAAACTGAATTCTGCGTGTGTTCCCATATTCTCTATTAATACCTTGTACATGTGATTTCTTCCTAGAAAGCCTTCATCTTTTCATATCTAGTGAATACCTAATAGTTAACCATTGTATTCCCAGTTCTTGAAACAGCAGCTGGTACGTGGTAGACCTTAGTAAGTATGTGTTGAGTGAGGAATAACCAAACAGGCAAATAATTCTATGGTGTAGTTAATTCATGAACTGCTTAACATTTAAGCAAGTTATTTGGAGGAACATGATCATATTTTCCAAAGTGATACTTCCTAATGAAGATTGAAGGTGTATAAGACTCTTGCATTTAGTCTAGCACCAGAAGAAGGATATGCTTTGTTAACAGGAGAAAGACTACTTAAAATCCCCTGTATTAATTAGGAGAAAATCCATGCAGGGGGAAGGATTTTTAAGAAACCAGTTAAGGAGGGAAGGAGCTCGAGTTAGCAAATGAAGTGCCTAGATACTACAGGCACCTCTGCAACCTGAAAGAACATGTGGAGGTGAATAAGGGATAAGAGAGAAGGTTTATTGAGTATCTACTTGGGTTTAGATTTCTATCATGACACGTGTCCCAATGAAATGTGATAGCTTGTTTCTTTAACTGGCACTTCCAGTAAACTGTAGCTTTTATTTCTGTGAACTTCCATTACCTAGGAGACTATCTTTATCTTAGTGTTAGTCACTCAGTCATATCTGACTCTGTGACCCTAGTGGACTGTAGCCCTCGAGGTTCCTCTGTCCATGGGATTTCCCAGGCAAGAATACTGGAGTGGGTTGCCATTTCCTTCTCCAGGGGATCTCCCCAGCCAAGGGTTTGAACCTGTGTCTCCTGCATTGCAGGCGAATTCTTTACTATCTGAGCCACCTTACATGGTAGATACTAAATAAATTTTTGAGGAATTGATTGATGAATGAATGCTAGGGACTGTTTACAACATTTTCATGTGCGTTAATTCTAATGAAGCATGTATTGTATCTCTACAAGATAGGGATTGTGGACTCTGAGGAATTGAGTTACCCAAAGAAACCAAATTACAGTTACAAAGCCAGGATTTGGACTCAGGTCTTTTTGTCTACAGAATTTATGCTTTTTTCTACTAACTTGTCCATCATTTAAATGATGAACATAATTCCTGAAAAGTATGTTATTTCCTTGCTAAAGGTGCAAAATTACCTTTGAAGTGCAAAGTCTTATTACTGATACTAGTTTGGCAAGTTACATTTTAGAAACATTTTCACCTATTAGATTTAATCTTTACAAGCTAGCTGATGAGCTAGATAGCTTTTACAAGCTAGATAACTTCCATCATTATACTGATGAGGAAAACTGAATACTCTTGAGAAATCAGAGCATGTAAGGACCTGTGATAAGATTGGAACCCAAGCCTTCTGGATTTACAAGTAATTGAGCTTACTACTAATGGCATCTAGAATAAGAGTCTTGTAAAGCCCTCTTTAAAGAATGTTTTAAATTGTGTAGTTGGTCAGTTTATTTCACTACATTCCATAGCTTTCATGTCATCAATAGACTGGGATCATCTACCTGTGTGTTTCTGAGCTGTAGAGCTTTATGAACGGAGGCAGGTGTCTGCACTGCCCCCACTCATGACCAGTGCTCCATGCCAAGCATGTGGAGTCTTCATTTACACGTTTACATAAATTACATAAAAGTCCCAAAACGAGGTGCAGCAAACTACTGGTTCAACTACTGTTATATTTTTAATATGAAAACTAAATGAAATTAGGTAAGAAGAAAATTTGACTTTGGCAAAACCTGTTTCTAATGTAACATGGACAGTTTGAGTTGCAAAAATTGTCACACGGGAGTATCATTTGGAGAAATTTTAACTAATGCCATTTTCTTTTAAACAGAAGAGTTTTTAAAAAAAAAAAAAAACTGTCTGACCCCTATATTTAGTTTGGTTTTACATGTGTTAATTAGAATTTTATGTATCCTTTTTTTCCCCTATTCTGGGTCTTCATTACGAATCTGGTTTCTTTCTTCCTTTTCATTTGGATTTTAAAAACTAGTTTGTTCACTTAATCTGTTCTCTTTCTGCTCTATTGAAATAAGTTTAGTACTTATTTTAAAGGAATTTGATAAGTATGAATCTAAAACATTTAGTTTATAATTGATTAACTTTACTGAATTCAGTTTATACCAAGATAAGTCATACTTGAAAAAAATTTGCCTATAAGATAACAATAAACTGATTTATGTTAAGGCTGTCTTTCTAAACAGCAAGAGATTCAACTGTGTACAGTTTGCACTTTTAACCTAGAAACCTAAATTAAGAAATAACACACAGCTATGAAGAATATAGGTTAAGTGCTGCCTTTTGTAGATAAATGTCAAAAAACTTGCACAGTTTTAGAGCTGAAGGGGAGCTTGGTGATTACCTCACCCAATGACCTTATTTTGTGGTGGAAAAGTTCTGTGGCCTTGGGATTGCTATTAAACTGTTAAATTTGGAGAATATTCAATTTTAGTTCACCTGTTTTTTAAGGGGGTGAAAGGGAAGGTGATCTAAGGGTTGTCACTAGTTAGATAGGAAATAGAGTGGTTTGTGACTCTTCTTTTTTTTTAAATCTCTGTCTCCTTTTGAGTTATGGGAAGTTTAAAAAATCCTAATTTGCTAATAAAGTCCGGAGAAGGAAGTTCAAGAACTTGGCCAGTTTCTTTGAAAGTTAGTGACAGAGCTAAGCTTAAAAGCATACCCTTGAATATCAGTCCCCTTTTACCTATATGATGTCAATCACTGTAATACCTGTCTAGCCTCCTGAGCTGTGCTGCCCTTGCAATGCCCCAGTGAAGGTGCCTAGAGCTGGGTCGGCTAGTGAGCCTGTGAGAGTAATAAGCAAGTGAAATAACAAGAGGAAATGTCTAAGAGAGTCCCTAAGGGAAAAAGAAAAGACAAATGTTGGTATGTTAATTCTTTCAAACCCAAGTAGTTTGTCTTGTGGTAGTAGAACCCCTTTACTAATGGGAACACCAGAGTTCTTGAAAATTTTTTTAAAAAGATGAAGCTTTCACTTAAGATTCAGTGACTTAATGGTTTGCAAAGGAGCTGACTCCTAAAGGTTTTGGGCAGTGCCAAGCTAGACTCTACAGCTTGCCTTGAGATAATGGAAACAGAAGCTTTCAAAGTAGTTACAGCCTCTTGGAAGTAAATGTAATACCAAACAGTGGTTTGAAAGTTGTGAGGAAGGCTGTGAGGCTACATTTTAGAATGCAGAACGCATAAAAAAGTGTTTCAGTGCTACATAAGTGCCATTCTTCATTATTGAAAATGTTGACTGACTATTGTGAACTAAAGTTTCTGTAAGAATGCATTGTTATTTTAGGTAAATACAACTGTAAAATTGTGTTCACAGATTAAGTAAATGAGTTAACAATTTCTGTGTTTTATCATTTAGCCCTTGTAATAACTCTCTGAAGTGATACAGTTATTATCTCCACTTTCGATCATGGAATAGGAATTAGAGAAGTAACTTGTCAAGAATCACAGACCAGTAAGAGATGGAGCCAGGACTTTGAGTGTTAGACTTCAAACCCAAGCAACCAGCCAAAGTTACTTCCTCCTTTAACTAAATGCCAGGTCCACAAAACATTACCACATTTATGTTTAATAGCCTTTCTTTATAAAACAGTTTATATAATTTACTTCCTAATTACTGGCAAATATTAATGGTAGACTAAGAGTAACCACTAGTAAGAAAAATCAAAGAAATTCAGAATTTCAGTGAAGTCTGACCTCTTTTAAGTGACAGACTGGAAGACAGGTCTACAAGCTGACTGACACTCAATAACAATATTGCTATGATAAGTTTGCAACATCTTTTAGTAAACAGTAAAATTCAGTGATTCTCATTAAAACCACACAACTGACCAGGTTTATTTTAATTGTTTCACTTTGGAAATCTAGAGAAGCTTAACGAAGATTTAATATTTTACAAAAAAAATACCTACAACATTAGATATAACTAAAAATTATTTACCAAAAATAATTAAATATGTAGAAAACATTCCCTTATTTGGAAAATGTCTCTTAATAGAAGCCTTATGATTCAGTTAAAATGTACAGAAGATAAGTTACCACAAGTGTTTGTAGGATGCCACTTGAAAACTTCCTATTTGAAAGTTCAAGTCTTACTTTCTCCTAAGAAAAATTGAGTTACATCCATTTTATATTTTACTTTATAAAAGTTAATTGTATATGTCTGTATCTAATTCAATCTCTCTTTTTTGTATAATCACTGTTAACTTCAAAAAAAATACTGCTTGTTTCAAATGGAAATAATGTGTAAAAGATGTGAAACATTTATTCCTTGAAGGCTGGAACCACTTTTAAAATATCATAAACACGTCTGTATTATATTACACAGGGAAAAGAATGTACGCGTTCTGTGGCCTATGGGCACAAGGGTGACTAGTTTAGGAAAACTGATGTTTTGCATTTCAAGTTTCTTTTCAACATATAAAATATTCTATGATTCTAAAGTGAAGAATTTAATTGTGGTCATGCAAACATAAGTAAAGTTTTGGTTTTACAGTTGTTTTCTCACTTGTCACTCATTTCTTAAAAAGAAATCAGTTTTTGTAGTGGGCTCAGCTTTGCATTTTGTGAAGAAATTCTGTTTTCCCTCATTGAAAAACTAGTGCATGGGACAGAGCGTACAGAGGAATCGCTATTCCAAGAGTGTAGTGTGCTGCCTGTCTCAGCTGCAAAGTGTGGTGCAAACAGTTTGTTGCTAATTAAGAAATACCAAAATTTGAATGTTTTACTCTTAAAATTACAGCAGATTCAAATGTATCTCAATGGCACCCTCACTCTTGATCACTGGTATTTCAGTGTACTTTCTTGAGTGGAAGGAAGGAGGATGGTGTTCCAGCTGTCAGGCCTGGTATCTCTTGGTATATGTGCTTTGCATGTGAGTATCATCTGTCATCTGTGGAGATAAGAGAAAAAAGTTGGAGAACTTCTGCACTACACTGGTGGAAGTTCTGAGGTTTTTCCTGTTTGTCATGACATGATAGTCACATGCCAGCACATTCTCTTAAACAGCTCCTAATGAGCTAGCTGAAATTCACCCTTCCTCCTACCTCAGAGAGCAAGCAAGGAAGAATGCTAGGGGCATATATCTTTAATCAACTGAAAAAAAAATTGTTTTTAAATAATGACTTGAGAATTTCATACTTTAAGGAATAGATAGTGAAGTCGCTCAGTCTTGTCCAACTCTTAGTGACCCCATGGACTGCAGCCTACCAGGCTCCTCCATCCATGAGATTTTCCAGGCAAGAATACTGGAGTGGGTTGCCATTCCTTCTCCAGGGGATCTTCCTGACCCCGGGATCGAACCTGGGTCTCCCACATTTTAGGCAGACGCTTTACTGTCTTTAAGGAATATTAACATCTAATTTCCTGTGACACATTTACTGGCTTATGTCATAGTGAAAATGTGTCTGACTCTGCGATCCCATGGACTATACAATCCATGGAATTCTCCAGGCCAGAATACTGGAGTGGGTAGCCTTTCTCTTCTCTAGGGGATCTTCCCAACCCAGGAATTGAACCCACGTCTCCCACATTGCAGGCAGATTCTTTACCAGCTGAGCCACAAGAGAAGCCTAAGAAAACTGGAGTGGGTAGCCTATCCCTTCTCCAGCGGCTCTTCGCAACCCAGGAATTGAACTGGGTTCTCCTGTATCACAGGCAGATTCTTTATCAACTGAGCTATCAGGAAAGCCCAAAAAGCGCAAGTCACTCAGTCGTGTCCAACTCTTTATAGATAAACTCCATATTTCTTATATTTTGTGCTTTTACCTCATTCATAAACTCAAACCTGTTTTTTTTTTTTAATTTCAAAATAAAGCCAGATTTAATTATATGGTAATATAAATTTTGGAAAATATAATTTAGAATTAAATTTTTACAGAGTATTTTATAGCCAGTTATTTTACTGCCATATATTACTATAAACTATCAGGGCTAGTTGTTTGGTTATCTTTTAAGGCTCAAACTAAATATATTTGAGGAATTTGAGTTTTTAGCTAGTCAGTTATTGTATCCAAGAAAAATTCATGACACATCAAATATAGATATTATATAAAAAGCCTTTATCCCTTAAGATGAAAATGAATAACTTATTCTAGAGCTTTCCTAATATCAAATTATTTGATATGCTTTTGATTTACTTTGGGAATCCCATAATAATAGCTCTTTTACCCAATTTTCTTAGTGGTGGTAAACTTACTATATTATAAGGAAATAGCTATTGAATTATTGTCATCTCCATGTAAAATTTTTTAATATAAGGAACTCATATTTTATTTATGAATAACTTCAAATAAAAGGGTATTTTTGTTTTTATTTTGCTTTTTTTCTAAAAGATATTATGAGCTGGATCCTGACAAAAGTCTCCTTGACAATTTGAGGGGCAAAGTGATCATTGAGTACCCAACATTACATGTAGTATTAAAAGAATACAGTAATGACATGAAAGTTCTTCACCAAGGTGAGTGTAAATTTCTTCCTGGTAACTTTTAAATAACTGGTGAAATTGAAACAGTTACATGATTGTCTTTATATATTTTTTCACTGTATTTACACACTTAACTGAATTTCCTCTATAACTACAGATAATGCTATAAAGAAAAATATGATTGAGCTGTTGCTTCTGTCCTGTTTGAGAGCTTGTAAGCTTTTATCAACTTAAAATGAATGAATCATTGAATGTCTGCCTCTAAAAAGATGTCCTTTGCCTCTTTGGAATTTTTTGTATTTTGTCTTTTTCTAAGGTAATAATCTTTTAAGTAACAGTCTGTCTAAGATCAGATAAATTTATTCCCTAGTTAAAACTCCTTAGAGATTCCTAAAATGAGAGATCACAAAACATTTTTAGTATTCTATACTTTTCCCTCTTTGATGAGTAGTGAAGTTGGGAGGAAGTACCTAAACTGGAAATGGTATGTGTAAAATGTTCGTATATAAGGTGACTTACCCGTATTTGCAATTACTGTTGAAACTAATTATGTAGCTGAATGTAATCTAAAAGATGAATAAAATTTAAAAATTACTTCTAAAAAGAAAAAGAAGTTACTTACCTTAACTCAGAACCACTAGATAGCACTTTCAGCTGAGAATTATAGGTACAGGCCGAGTCTCATTGTAACTCCAGAGAAACATAAAATCCTTGGATTAGAAATATATGGTTCGGGTTTTATTGTTATACCAGCATTATAGACTCTTAATAGGCAATTTCCTTTGTTGTAAGGTCTTCTCTGTATATGTGGATGGTAGCTTTTTTTCTCTGTGAAAGTTAATAGAAAAAATTTTTTTAAACTAGCCAGACTTTGTTAGTGCCACAATTTGAAGCCAAATTTTTAATTGGCAAACAGAAGTTTCTAATAATCAATTAGCTCTCTAAATCTTTAGGTTAATTCTTGACTTTATGTTTTGGTGGTTTTTTAAAATAATTTGAGAACATCCATTTTTATTTTTTCAAATTAAATTAGAAATTTCAGTACTAAATGGCCAGTTTCACTTTTTTTTTTTAAACTGTGTTATACCCTTCTTCTTCCTTAATATAATTCACATAGCTCTCTCTCTAAATGTTGGTTTCAGGGAAAGTGGTTTAGCAATATGGGTTACCAGCCAGAGCAAACATTGTCTGTGTAAATAAACACAGCACACGCAGCTCCTCTTTAGGAATGCACATTGAAGTAAGGCTTCCTGTCACGAAGCAAAAAGAAAGGGCTACTTTTGTAGTGTACTTGGAACCCTATGAAGTAAAATTTGGTCTTTCTTGGTGGTGGTTCGATATTTGACTTCTTTACACGAACCTCAAGTGACTTGCGCTTTCAGTAGAGAGGCTCATTCAGAGCTGCTGTGACAGAGAACTGAAGAGGGTCTAGCAGGACTTTAAGGACCACATCAGTGTTGCCACATCATGAATGCATGGGCTCTGAAAATAATGCCAGCTTTTCCTATAGATGCATTGCTTTGTGTAAGCACCTCAAGGTGTCTTTTTCTTTGTACATTCTCACAGCACTGGATATTCTACAGGGTGGTCCCTTAGTGCGGGGGTGGGGGGGGCAGAGGGGGGCCGAAAGGGGGTGTTATATAAGAACGGGGCATTTTCTTTGGAAAGCCTTGAAATTTTTTCTCTCTCCAGAGGCAAAAAAAGTTGGATTTTGATCTCGAGTTCATAGCAAAGGTGTTTCTCTTCTAGTTTGGGGAATGTGTATTTCTGGCCTGGGATTCAGTTGTTTTCACGTTTGATGATTGTTAAAATGTTTGTTATGAGTATAGATGGCCATAGTTTATTTTTTAAAAAGTCTGCCTCTGTCTGTGGGCAATAGACAAGTTTTGTTTGCTTTTGGCTTTTTATGAAATGGGAAAGGTTAAGCAGTTAATGTAGCCCCACTGGATTGGAGGCGTAGAGTGCTGTCCCCACACCTTGTATCAGTCCAGTGGGAAGTGCTCAGAATGGTGTTTCTTGTCTCACAGGTCCTGTTTGCCAAACTTAGCTGGTAGATTTAAATGACACAGTAAAGGCATGCTACATTTCAGACTAAGGGAAAAAAAAAAAAGAATGGAGCTCCATTAAACGAAGAAAACTGGGCAACTTCAGTAAGCAGCAAAAGGAAAAGCATCCCAAACTGCAATACCAAACAGGGCAAAGCCCACTAACTTAAAACTTAGCAAAATATTTTTCTCTAATATAACTCAGAATCACAGACTACTTCTGCCTTTTTAGGTTTCTCAGGTGGCGCTGCCAGTACTGAGACTTAAGAGGAAGATCCCCTTGGAGGAGGCCATGGCAACCCACTCCAGTATTCTAGCCTGGAGAATCCCTTGGACAGAGGTGCCTAGCTGGCTATGGTCCATAGGGTCTAAAAGAGTCAGACACAACTGAAGTGGCTTAGCATGCATGCACACAACCCAAAAATGATTACTTGAATTAGTGAAAATACTAACATAGAAGTTACTTACATATCAGTCCTTTCTTATTTATTTGTTTTGACCATGACATGAGGCTTGTGGGGTTTTAGTTCCCCAACCATGGATTGAACCTGGGCCCTCAGCAGTGAAAGCACTGGGTCCTAATCACCAAACCATCAGGGAATTCCCACATCAGTCTCTTCTTGGGCCAATAAATCCTTTCTTCCTTTCTCCTGCCTCACTCCTGCTTAACCCCAACCCCCTTTCTGTTTCTGTGTGTGTGTGTGTGGCGCGGTGGGGGTGGGCAGTGGGATGGGGATGGAGTTCAGGCCGTCTTTACAGCACAGCAAGTTTACAGTGCAATAAGGTCTATAATGGTTTCAATCCTGAGAAAGCCAGAGGAGAAAACGAGTAACTTGTATTATCATGGAGAGAGACCTGAAGGACTCTGCTATGAAGGACTCTGCTAGGATCTCTTGGGTAGAACCTGTTTCAATGCCTTCCTTTTAAAATTGACCCTGTGGACACCAGTTTGGTTGCTGGTACAGTGTTACATCTAGGTACCATTGACGAACCCAAGGAACTTGGCAATTGGAATATGAAGCAAGATCCAAATTTATGGTTCTAGCATCACCTCTTATTAGCTGGGTCCTTGGCATTCATTCTGCCTCTGAGCTTTATTTTCCTTACCTACACAATGGAGATAAAGGGCTATAAGCCTCAAGCAAATAAT
This sequence comes from Oryx dammah, assembly GCF_014754425.2. NCBI lineage: Eukaryota > Metazoa > Chordata > Mammalia > Artiodactyla > Bovidae > Oryx > Oryx dammah. Next base: position 56,484,996 of record NW_024070212.1, read on the forward strand.
CTGTATTTTAACCTTAACAGTTTTCAGAGTGTTTATGTGCCATTTCCTTTTAGCTTCCCTGTACAATAAAATAAAGAGAGCAGTTATTCTGGTTCCCATTTTGCAAATTGAAAAAAAAAAAACAGTCTATAAGTTGGAGTAGCTTACAGTTATATTAACTCAGTATACATGCTACACTGGGGAAATAAATATAGGAGAGAAAGGCCCAGTGTCTATCCTCGTGGAACTCTGCATTAGTGAGTAAATCATAGTTTTGCTGTAGTCAAGACAGCTCCTTTAAAGGAGCTCCATTTCTGCTCTCAGTCTCCTTTCCTGTGAAAAGAAGGAGATGGCGATTAGCTAGTCTTCTGTCAGCCCACATTCATTCAATATATACTGACCCTCAATTTTAAGTTTAAAAAAAATCCTGGAAAAATTTATTCCAACCACACTTGGCCAGCCTGAGTGATAATAGTGGTCTGTCCAGTGGTGCAAGTATCGGATCCTACCCACACTGTGAAGTGACCATTCCTGAGTCTTCCGCAGAGGCAGGAAGGATGTTACCTCACAAAATATAATTGCCACTTTCAGACATCATTTCTGTATTTATTGTGGCCAGAATTGTATATCTCAGCTGCCTGGGACATGACATGGTTTGTCTGTCCCCATGAGCAGTGCTGTTGGTATGAATCAGAGGGAGGAGAGAAGAGGGAAAAACAGAACAGGCTAAACAGAAACAGTATACACACTTGACTGTATGTTTCCTTATTTTTTCAGTGAAAAGTGAATCTACTAAGAACATTGGTGACGAAAATTGAGCACTTCTTTTGGAGGAAGAATGTGACAATACCCAGATAGTGGCAGAGGACCTTGTTGGAAGATTTGGGGGTGCTTTCTCTTGGTCATTGGAAAGTTTTGTTTCTCTGAAAAGTGATTAAACCATCTTGGAAAAAAAAAAATGTTTTAATGTATTTTCTAGCCTCCTGAATTGACTTGTAAGGCTCAGACTTTAATATGCTTTATTCTGTAGGCTGAAAACTGTTGTTAGTTTGATCCAAGGATCCACCTCACTAAAGAAGGGCCCATATGGCACACCATCTAGGCACAGGAGGACTAGTCTCTCAGATGCCCATTCTTTCCTTGGGATTTGTATGTAACTTAACCTCTTGAGACAGCCGAATGGATCTTTTATACTTGGGTGGCACCTGGTATGATGCCCTATGTAAAAGGTTGTGTAAGTACTAGGAACTGCTATTTCTTACAGTCAGTTCAGAAAAGCAGCGGCTCTGCATTGCTGTTTGAACCATCAGTGCTCACAAATCTGGCTTTCCTTGTCCACACAGTGAGCTGTGTCTTACTGTGAATTCTGTGCCTTGCACCCCATTTCAACTCTCCTCTTGACATTACCACACAGGGTGTTGTGATGAGCAGTTTTACACTGTGTTTGGAAACATCTAACAATAGCTAAAGAAGAAACACTTGGAACTCTTCAAAGTGCTTTTGGAACGTGTATGTGTATTTATGTATATACATGACTTAATTTATACCTTATGGCAGCTCTGTATACATTATGATCTCACTTATTAAAGTTTCCTATTTTTATTGGAATTTATAGTTATGAAATTGCAATATGACTATAAAAGATTATTACATCTGTATTGCATCTGTGTACCTAACGGTTAAGAAAACAAATGATAAAATTGAATATCAATGAAATTCGTTTTTAGTTTATAATTAGGAAAAGTTTTAGACCAAAAAGAAACCAGAAATATTCATTAAAAGAGGCTTGGAAAGATTAGAAATATGAAAAGATAATGAGAACATTATTATAAGCACAGAAGAAACTTGTAAAGTACAAATATATGTAACTTGGGGTAGAAATTGGAGAAGAGCATCTGAAGACAGTAATGGCCCAAAGACCTTTGATACAGAGTAGTGGTAGAAATGTGATTCATAGACAATAAGGGTTAGGCGTTCGAAAAATACATATACTTCCTAAAGCAGCTTCAGGGATCTTCTCCCCATATATAGCAAAAAATTTGTGTAGAATTATGTTTTTCACAATAATTACTGGATTGACAACTGAATGGGATTTCACAATCTTAACAGTGAGATTTATCTTCTTGAGACAGGCAAGAAAGAGAATGAATTGAATCAAACGTGTCACAGAATTGTTATTGGGAAAAGTGGGATAAAGTACACGAAAAGAACATGTGATCTGAGCATCAGGGTGGAGAGGAATTTCCTGACAGTGAAATCTGTTATGATGTAGTCTCATTTCCAAGAAAAGTGTTGAGTTCCATCCCATCTAGAATTTAAGTTAAAAAACTGGACAAAAACCAAAGGATTTATCCTGTACTTTCCCTCCCCAGGAGTGGGGGGGGACAGAAAAAACCCCACATGATCTAATGCATCTTTACCATATCTATTGTCTAGAATTCTGTTAGACTTTAAATTATGGACTATTCCTTAGGAAAGAATATAGCTGCTGCCGCTGCTGCTGCTGCTAAGTTGATTCAGTCGTGTGTGACCCCGTAGACGGCAGCCTACCAGGCTCCTCCGTCCTTGGGATTCTCCAGGCAAGAATGCTGGAGGGTTGCCATTTCCTTCTCCAATGCATGAAAGTGAAAAGTGAAAGTGAAGTCGATCAGTCGTGTCTGACTCTTCGCTACCCCATGGACTGCAGCCTACCAGGTCCAGGCAAGAGTACTGGAGTGGGTTGCCTTTGCCTTCTCCAAAGAATATAGCAGAGTTCCCTTAATATAACTATCAGATCATTTGATTAATATGCACATTTATTCCCACAGAATTTACAGTAAACGTGTTGTAGTGAATAACTATGTCAACTGCTTAGATGGGGTAAACTTGGAACAATTCACTGAGAGCCCTTTAAGTTTGTAGTATTCAAACCCAATTTCTTTTTTAGAGGCCTTCACCATTTTGGATTCCTGACAAATTCTGATGAATAAACAAACTCCCTGACCCGTGTTAAGTTCAACATCCTACATTTCATTCACGAACCATATTTTAAAAGGAGAAAGGCTCCACCTGGTCTTCTTTATTTTTTAAACAATGATTTCAAAGGGAAGGTAGGCCTTTCATAATTGCTAATTATTACATATGGGGTTAATAGACATAAATTTACAGTAAACAAAACTTGCACCTGTTCATATTATAAATAGGAATTAAAGAGAGTTACTGTAATATTCCTAAGTGTAGTTGAGCCAATTTGTTTCACTGTAGCAAGTGATAGGATTCAGGTTTCAGGATGTTAGTGAAATGCTAAACATATAATGCCAACAATTTATATGTTTTGTTTAATTTCTTTGGCATATACAGTGTGTTGTGCCTGACTTTATATCAGGCATTAAATTTTAAGTAAAGATAACCTAAGCTGCTTTTATTTAGTCATAAATTACTGTATTAAAATGTGTTAGGTTTATTTTCAGGTAAGTATTGAATACTTTTATTAGCCAATCATCCTTCAACTGCAAGTGTCAAAAACTCAAACTAGTGTCAGCATGAAAGGCAGTTTATTGACTCCTATGCTGGGAAGTCCAGGCATGACTGGGTCCAAACAACAAAGAAGCCGTATGTCTTTCCATCTCCCATATTTGACCCTGTTTTTCTTTTTTTTTCCATGGATTGGTTTTCTTTCCCAGGCAAACTTTCTCTTTGGGGATGCCCACTTTGCACTGAGGTGAGGATAGTAGTTACATCATCATACAAAGCTTGGCAGGAAGTTATGTAAAACTGGCGGTAAGAACTTTCATTTTAACCAGATTAGATCACATTCTATCCCTGAGCTGATGAGGAGTTCCCCCAAAGGAAGGGGAAATTACCAGAAAAAGGAAGGGTGTAGGAACTGTAGAGGAAAGGTGGTGCCTGAGAATACAAAAGAAACAAACAGATGTCCATTTCACATTTATTGGAATTTGAGTAGCAGGGGGTTACTGATTTGAAATCACATAAGGAGTAAAATTCAGAATTAATCTGCAGGCCATCGTTGGCTTTAACTAGAGATTTTAGTTCCTACTTGTGCCATTGCTGCTGAGTTGCCATTATAGGCTTTTTTTTTAATGCTTCCCATTTGTGTTTGACATTATGTTGCTACTGGTTTGATCAGATGCACCACACCAGTCTGTTTCCAAGATGGATTTGGAAATTGCCTGTTTCGTCAACATATGAGAAATGCTGATTTTGAAATTAGAGTTGTACTGGAGGATAATGCTTCAAAAAAATGAAGACTATTTTAGTAAAAATAGACCCTTAAACCTCTGAGGATCTGTACTTCATTACAAAATATTTTCTTTTAACTTTGGTCAGCTGAAAGCTATCTAAAGTATGTGTGCATGTGTTCTTTAAAATGAACTAAAATGTGGACATTTTCCATATTGAAGTGTGGTGAGCTGCACTCATTTTGAACTTCATAACCAAATGCATCCTTTAGCCTTTGATAAGCTGCTATACAATTCTGCTATCACCAGTTTTGTTTTCTTAATGAATACAATACCACTTACTCTTCATGACTGGGCCCCAACCTAATTTTACAGTCATTTCTTTCTTGTATCTCCACCCTTTAACTTCAGTCTCATAAAACAACAAAAACCCTACCAGATATACATCCCAAGCATTTCCCCCACTGAAGTGCATTTCTTCTTGTTCATAATCTCCATATGAGCATATTCTCCCTACTCTCTGAGACTCAGCTTGACCAGTCATGGCTGTGAGCCTCTCATGTAGAACCCATAGTTATGTTCACACTGCATGCATCTCCTGATAGGCAGATGCTCATGCCACACTGCCTGTTAAGTGTTTTTAATATCACACTGATAATAAGGTTAATAACTAGCATATATTAATAGCTTACTAAATACCATGCACTATTCTGACAACTGTGAGCCAGGCCTATGTCTGTCTTGTACATCTAGGAAAACAGCAGGAGTCCAGGGGTCTCTCAGGTAGTCAGTGCCCATCTCAGCACCCTTCTCTGAGATTAACTCCCCCTCTGCCTCCCCACTTCCTGAGACAGCCTACCACCTCACCCACCTTCACCCTCTCTTTCATGTTCCTCGCCTCGACCAAGAGTTACGATTTGAACCCACGTGCATTTGTGAACAGGGGCTCAGGTGGAAAATGAAACTGATTCATGTTATGGTAGACAGCATTATCAATGGGGTTTACAATAAATCCATTTTACAGATGAGAAAACCAAGGCAATAGAGGTTCAAACTTATCCTTAGATCACACTGTTAAATGATGAATGATGGGTGTTCAATATTTTCCTTCTCTTAATTCCTCTCAGAACCTGGTATTATCTTTCTTCCTGTCTATATAATTATTGCTCAAACTGTTGTTTAACTGGTCTTGAAGGCCAAATCTGTGGTTGATAATTATGGCACAATATCAAGCAGTTTCTGGCATAAAGTAAGATCTCAGTAAAGACTGGATATTGAGATAAGTTGGGAGAAGTAGGGAAGCTCTCTAGGTTGAAAACAAATTTTTAAGGCACCATTCTAAGCACGTTACCACTGTTAATCACTGATTCGTCACAGTCCAATGAAGTAAGTACTGCTGTGTTTCATTGACTCCACAGTGTCATTAGTGATAAGATGTGCCATTTTATTAACAGAAAACAATGCTGCCAATTAAATTGTGACAATGCTTTTTAGAAAATTTAGAATGCTTATGCAAAAAGCTCTTTTAGGAGTTTTATTTCAATAAATCTCAGACTTTGTCAATTGTAAGACATACCATTTTGTATAGCACTAGGAATAAAAATACATGGCTCAACAAATTGTATGACACATCCTGACTTGAGATGTTAAAATATGGAAAAAATAGCTAGAATTGATGTAGTGTGATATTGAGACAAGCATATCTTTCTGGGCTTATATTTTAAACAAGTGAAATGAACTGGGTAAGGCATTCCTAAAACTTCACAGTCTGACCTTTATGACTCAGACCACATGATGCGCCAATTCTTAATGAACTGCTCCACCACTGTCTGTGCAATTTCCTTCAAAGTCACTGACACCCATTCTGCAAGTTCTGATGCTGTTTTCTTAATCAGAAGGTATTTAGCAGAAAGGTTTTGATCAACTGTTATTAAGACAATGGTCTGTGGAATGAGGGCTTCCCAGCTGGCATAGTGGTAAAGAATCTGCCTGCAATACAGAAGACACTAAAGACATGAGTTTGATCCCTGGCTTGGGAAGATCCTCTGGAGGAGGAAATGGCAGCCCACTCCAGTATTCTTGCCTGGAAAATTCTGACAGAGGAGCCTGGCAGGCTCCAGTCCATAGGGTCACAAAGAGTCAAACACTGACACCCATTCTGCACGTTCTGATGCTGATGTTTCCTTGATCTAAAGGTATTTAACAGGAGGATTTTGGTCAGCTGTTATTAAGATGATGGCCTGTGGAATGAAATATTGAAAGGTTGCTGATGTCCATTTGTGCCACCAGAAACAACTACGTATGCACAAGGATTGTCAGGCACATCATGACTATGGCCTGGCCACCAGCCTTTTTTAAGGCCCAAAAGATTTCAAGAATGTTAAAATGTGGGTTCTAATGTCAATAAAGTACAGCACCATCATCCCCATTTTATATAGGAAAGGAAATTAAGATCCAAACCAGATGGGTTACATGGAAATTAAGTAGGCAGGCCACGATTTAAACCAAGGCAAGTTGGGCTTCAGAGGTCATGTCCTTAACCATTAGGTTAATTGGACTCCTGGATGGGCTCTGCCCAGGTCATCAAGTCATCCTGAATTCATACTATGTTTCATAATGATTTTGAGATGATATTACAGTTTACTGCTACTTAAAAATAGATAATTATTTTAATATTATTTAATATTTTACCTAAAGAATTTTTTGAAATAGTAGGACAGTTTCTTCAGAGTTTGTGAAACCGCTTTTCTTGGAGGTTTTTCTCGCCATTGATGGACAGTGGGCTGTTTCTCCTAATGTTTTCAGTTCCTGTCTTGAGTCTTTCATCCATGTTGCTCATATTTTGCTGGTTTGGGCATAAAAACTTAAATCACTTCAGTTAGTTTGAAACCAGCTGTTAATGCTAGAGCCAGTTTCTTTCAGTGGAATCCAAGATGTTAGTATCAAGTCTGTTTCATTGTCCATGATGGATTGTGCACCACTGTACTGAGCACTGCTCAGAGCTGTTACAACCGACCTCAGGGAACATGGCTGTCCAGGACTATATGTTAAAGGGAGCCCACATGGAAAGGACATAAGGACACAAAGACAGCTGTTAATGATTGTCGAGTTGACCTTATGTTGAGCTGTGGCAGGAACATGTGCTTGGCACACTGGTGAATCCAACTGAGAGCTGCTGGGCATTGCCTCAGGACAGGACAGGCTTGGGCAGCTAGGACAACCATAGGGAGGAGGTGTAATCTCAGGACCTGTTGGAAATCTTGAGAATGACTTTAAAAGTGGAAATGGGATAGTTGGAGAAAATCTATGAAAAGACAAAGGCCTTGTAAATAGTGAAATATGAGTCTTAATTTCATGAAAGCAAGTGTTCATGCTCTAAACTATATAACCAAGGAGAGTAAACTAAGCCTCTTGATTTTTAAAAGAAATTTCCATCCCCCTTGGGTAGGTAATGCAGCGTTCATCAAATAACTGTTTCACTTTGTATCTCAGAAAAGCTTTCCTTCTCCCAGTTTTCTGCTAAGTATTCTCAGTTATTTTTACCATGAGAAGAGATTGTCACATATCACCTCTCGGTATGATTTCTTTTGGCTCTCTGAACAGTTGATTCTAGTTTAAGTCTATACAGTATGATTCTGTGGTGCAAAGACAGTCCCTGAAGCCCAATAACTTCTTATTTTTCCTAGAACCCTGTGGTCCTATGCTTGACTGCTGCTCTGTGTTCCTAAAGAAAAACAGGAGCGTCTGATCTCTGTGTTTTGAAGTTTTAGCAGTTGGTTAACCAGATGCTGTGATGTTGTGCTTTGGCGCCCCCGCCAATGTAGAAGAAACAGCAACTTTTTCCATGTTCCTGACAGATTGGAAGGTGTTTTTTCAAACCCTGCTTCAGATCTCTCCCTGGAAAGGTTGGTCGGTTATTCAGCCAACAACCTTGGCCTGCACAACGAGTGCGGCTTAGAAGCCTGTAAATAGTTCCTGCCACATTTGGACCCTCACAAACAAAACTTCTAAGCATTGGAAATGGAAAACTTGAGGTGGCCAGGAAACCAAGTGAGAGCAGGCATCCAGTCTTCCAGGTATTGAATTAATGTGACTCTGCAAGAAGGAAGCTACTGTTTGTGGCTGACCTGTGTGTGGACAGTCAAAGGGAAAGCATGATCCAGGTGTTCTTTTCTTACTTTCTTAAGTGCCAAGACCTGTTGGGAGGTTTGGTTTGATTTTCTTTTTTCCTAAGCAATCAAATCTTCCTTTCCCCTACCAAACTTCCGTGCCCCTTAGGAGTATGAAGGACAGCAAGTTCTTTCTTAACCCGTCAAACAGTACTTAATTTGAAATCCTATAACTTAGTCTATTCAAAAGGACTTTAAAATATTTTGTAATCTCCTTTAGTCCTGTTTAAGATTTCTCCGAAGGGTGGTAATGAATCGGTAAAGCTTAGGCCAGGTGATGGTCTAAGTATAAATTTAAAAGTATGGTAAAATGTGTTGTTTGCTACTCAACATGCATCCCCCTTCTCAGAACACTACCTTGAGTTTCTTTGGAAAGCTAGCAGCTCCTTCTGTTCACAGTGATCTGGTTCAGATGGAATTAAGACCAACCCTAGCTCTAGGATGGGTTTTCAGCAGCCTCAACAGATCCCACTCCCGTGATCCTGTGTTTGGTTCAGAACTGTGCAGGTGACCTAAGCTGGTGCAATCTAAGAGACCTACAGATAGAATCTGTAGGTCTACAGATTCTACAGGCAGATAGAATCTCCCCTACTATAACGATGCAGGTTAAAAGCGGGTTAGCTTGTTTTGCTACTGTAAGGGGAGCCTGCCTGAGACTGGTGACAACTCAGAGGAAGCTGATTGAATCTAGATTAAGCCAAGCCCATATATCCCTGTGTAGTGCTCAGTTACATTACCCATTACATTCCTCTTTTTTCCCTCCCTTAATCAAGTCTATGTAAGTTAGATTTTCTGTCAGCTGTCAGAATTTAATACCAGGAAATGAAGCGTGGCAAGTTGCAGCCCCTGGATTACAGAATTGGATGAATGAAGATAGAAGAACTTCTGGGTGTTAGTGAGGATTAGGTTGGTCTGTAAAAGGAAAAATAATCTTCACGGGCCCTTTATGGACAGTTTGTGGAAGTTGCACACAGCACTTCTGTTGATATCCCATATCCAGAACTTGGCCAGATAGCCACACCTGCTTCAAAGGAATGGGAAGAAGTCCTTCTGATTAGCAATGTGCCTAATAAAAATTGTGGATTCTTCTTACTAAGGAGGATAATTAGATGGTATTGGGACAATCACAGTCTTTAACACAGTCAGTTATTGGCAGTTCTTGTTCTGTGGTAAATTGTTAAATGTATACTGGGATTTTCAGCCCATGTGACTCTCCAGGCAGCAGTATTCAGGGACTTGGATGGAAAGTTCAGGTTGTAGGAATGTAGTGGTTGCAGGTTGAAGCCTTTGTAAATTTTACGAGAGCTAATGCCTCTAAAACCAAGAAGGAATGAAATAAGGCTTTGCTACAAAAAACAGTTTCTGCCTGTGACCCAAGTCAACTGAGTGTATTCATCTGGATCCTTTGCTGAATAGAAAAGCCAGATTCCTTGTAAAGTTAAATTAGTTTGAGCAAAAGAAAAAAGAAGGGAAAAGTACAATAAAGAAAGATTGTTACTGTTGTTTATTCACTCGGTCATGTCTGACTCTTTTGCAACCCCATGGACTGTAGCCCGCCAGGCTCCTCTGTCCATGGAATTTCCCAGGGAAGAATACTGGAGTGGGTTGCCATTTCCTTCTCCAGGGGATCTTCCCAATCCAGGGATCGAACCCTGGTCTCCTACATTAGCAGGAGGATTCTTTAGCCACCTGGAAAACCCAAAGAAAGATTAGGACCTAGAATAAGTGTGATCTCCCATGCCTCTTCTGGAATCCTCTTGTTGCACCCTCCTGACCTGTAAAAAGGGACAGTCATGCCTCTTGAACAGATGCAGCTGGTGTGCAGCCCTCCAGCAAAGGGAGAGAAGCTCCAGGTCATTGCATTGCATTGCCTCCAAAAGAGGCCAATAAGTTACAGCCACCCCAAATCTGCATTCTAACTGAAGCTCTAAATCAGCCAGATCTCTGCTTTTATTACTAACTCATGGAATTGACCAGTGTATTATCAGGGTTATCCAGAGAAGCAGAAGCAATTGGTATATATGTAGAGAGAGAAACAGATTTATCAGGAACTGGCTCGTGTGATTATGGAGTCTGGCAAGTCCCAAGATCTATAAGGTAAGTGCTCAAGCTAAGACCCAGGAGAGCAGATGTTTCAGTTTGAGTCTGAAGGAGTGTCCCTGTTCAAAGGAGGTCAGGCCAGAGGGATTCTTTCTTACTCAGGGAGTGGTCAACCACTTGGCTCTAATCAGGCCTTCAACTGACTGGTTGAGGCCCACCCATATTAGGGAGAGTAGTCTGCTTTACTGCCTCTTCTGATTTAAATGTTAATCTCATTCCAAAATATCCTTACAGAAACATCCAGAATAATGTTTTACCAAATATCTGGGTATCCCATGACCCAGTCAAGTTGATACATAATTAAATTAACCATCACAACCAGAAACACATAGATGGGAACCAGTCTGAAAACTATCCTTGGAACCCCTTCCCCCACCACAGATGCACTCCCATTTATACCAGAGAGCAATGGTATTTAAAGCTGTGCTGTCCTATGAAAAGGCTCTCTCACAGAAACAGCAGACAAGGGGATCCTCTTAGAAAGTGAAACTGAGGCAGCCCCAGACCACCACTTCACTGCAAAATAGGGAGTCTTTGCCACTTTTGTCCAAAAATATTGTAGTATGTGTGAGGCCTGGTAGCCACCGGATGTCCTTTGCAATTTGGAATTTTTCTGGGTGTGGCTTAACTTATTTACCCACAGATCACTGAACAAAGAAGAATCACTTGACAAGATTTGCACACTGACGTGAAATATTGAACTTGGATCTAGCTTTAGTAATGAAGTCTCACATGATGTCCCTGTCGAGAAGTATCGTGCCCGGAGTGCGTGGAAGCCGTGGGTTGCTGTCAGGCAGCCGAAGGCTGGACCAGGCAACGTTGCTGAGTCTTGTCTGGTTCTCCACATTTCCTCTGAGAGCCACTTCCCCATATCCTCAGCTGTAGGGCTGGTTGGGATTGATGCCCGCCTTCCCATTCCATCTCAGCCACAGTCACTGGTTCAGGAACGGGCATGGAAATCCATACCAGAGTGAGCCTCCAATTTTTGCTAGGACTGCTAGAACTCCATCTCTCTTCCTCACTAGCCTAACTCAGGGATGTCACCATTTTTGCTGCCACAAGGGGACCCAGCGTGAGAAGCTAGAAGCAGAGCTAAGAGATGGATCCTGGTTATAACATTTTGCTTTCATTTTGGAGTCATTCTGGAGGGCTTTCCCTTCATTTGCAACAACAACAAAATTTCCTAAGTGACATAGAGAATGTGAGGAAAGTCAAACAAGCACCTCTTTTTAGTGGTCTTGTCTTTTCCAAGGAGCTTTCTTTCCCCTGTGTGTCATGGCCTTTAAGGTCTCTGCAAAACCACAGAACTGTAGGATCTTAGAACCAAAAGGACCATAGAAATCAGCTACTCTAGGACTTCCAAAGATGCGTCAGGGGTTTAAGCAAGGTGATTTTTATGTGATTCATGAAATTTTTAAAATATAATTATGAATCCTAGTAAAATATAACTAGCATTTTCATAGTAAACTTGTGATTTAACAAGTTTCATGTAATCCTTTTACCGAAGGGAAAATTGAAGCTTTGAGAGATTACTGGATGTTTTAGGGATTGCCCAGATGGTGAATGAAGGATGAGAGATATTAAATGGGGAATCTTATAACTGGAAGGAAGCCTAGAAGTCACGAAATTGCCCTTGCCCACTTCCAATTTCAGAATTTCCTCCGAAGCATCTCTCACAAGTGGTCATCCAACCTCTTTTTGCATATCCCGAGGATGGAAAGCTTATCACCATTTAAGGCAGCACATTCTGTTTTGGAAGTTTGGGTAGAAAAATTATCGCATATACTGAACCAAAATCAGCCCCTTGAAGTTTCTTTCCACTTGGTTCCAGTTTTTCCCTCTGAAGCTGTTCCCTGGCTTCAAATGTTTCAAGACACTTAATCCTGCCCTCTTCCACTTTTCGCTCAATACACACATCAGATCTCTTCATGAAATGTGGTTTTCTCACTTTTTTAAAAAAATTTAACACCCAAATGTCTTTGTTACTATTAAAGCTGTGTGGCTAGAATATGACTTAATATATATACAGTGTAGACTAAACTAGAGCTGTCCTCCGCTTTGTCCTAGACTCTATGTTTCTATTCAGGCAGCCTAAGATCACCTTATCCACGGCTGACCATGAAGTAACAACGTCCATCTTTGTTCACCATCATTCTGCAGTCAGTTAGCTGAGTAACTGAACCTCAGTTCATGACTTGTCATTTGTTCTTACTCATTTTCATTCTATCATTTCAGCCTGTTGAGATTTTTTTCCTTTTGGTCTTGATTTCTATCAGCCAATAAATCTAGGAATAACAGAGTATGAGAGTGTCCCTTGAAACTTAAAAGTAATATAGTAAATGTAGAAAATAATAAACATAGAAACTAGTATCCAAGAGATTGATGTAGACTGAAAATATTAATGGATTTAGCATATATCAATGAGAGATTAGGAGATACTTAGGGAGGTGCTCAACTTTTTTAATATGATATCCTAACCTTGCCTGTCTAATGTTTCTGCTGGTCAACACCAGAGGCAGACCATTGAGTTATATCAGGTAAAGGTTTAGCTCAGCATGGGATTTCTTACCAGTTTTTCCCTGTTGCAGAAATAAATCTATCTTTGGCCCCTGGAGCCAGTCCAGGATACTGATTGAAGGAACCCATTAGTGAATTAAATAGAACTGAGTTCAAATGCTGACTCTTTGACTTTCTAGTCCTATATCCTCTCACAAGCTGCACAGCCTCTCTGAGCCTCAGTTAACCCAGGAAACAGCACGGTGCCTGTCTCAGGCCAAGAATTACATAGAGTAATATATATAAAGCATCTGGCACATGGTAAACACTTAATATAAGTGGCTATGATTGTTTCTAATTCTCTTAAAACACACACAAAATAATTAGAGGAGTTGAAAATAAAAGTTAGCCCATGGAGATTGGAGCTGTCCATCATGACCTTGTGTACCTGGGTGAGTCAGCTTCTGTCTTGAAGTACTGTCATCAGGACTCCGACAATTTGGTGGAGAAAACTCCTAACTACCCAAAGGCTTTGCATGTTGGGAGGAGTAGTATGAGAGGTTCAGAAGCAGCTTTGATGAAGGAGCCAGCAGACACCAGCTGGAAATGTTTCCTCCAGCACCAGGCAAATGCAGCACCATCTGGAAGGAAACACAGAGATACCCAGCCACTAGAAGGCCACTCATTCCAAGTGTCACCTGCAGAGTCTTAGGGGACTGAGGGCTTAGGAGTGAAGAGCAAGAAGAGGAGCGGAAGGTAGGCTGTTTCTCTCCCAGTATATTTTTTCCAACCCTGGATTTGCCATAGCCCACCTGAATGGAATTCTGAATGTAAGGCAGTTGTGGGTACACGTGTCTGGGCAGGCACAAGCTTCTAAGGATCATGCTTTCAAACACTGACTGGGCTTGCCAAAGCTGGGTGAGGGTGGCCTCATCTGATCTGAGGATTATTGTCAGGCAGGAGGGGTTTAAATTTTTAAATCCCAGATTTTTAACACATAGGAAAACACCTGGCTTCCTGTGAAATGAATGGCTTCAGTTGGCTTCCTTTTTTTTTTAAAGAGTGATTAGATTTAGTGCTTTTTTTCTCTTCATCAACAAATGAGCAACGGATGTCCAGAGAGATATCCATCTATGGGCCCCATTGTTAGGACTCAAAGGCTCCCAAGACTTGCACCTTCTCGGAACCCCATGATTTACAGTACCTCTTCTCCTTGCTCCATTCCTTTAGCGTTCAGTGCTGCCCCATTGAGACAGAAGTACCAACAGACCTTTTACTTGGAAGTTCCTAGGCTATTTAATTAGTCATTCATCCTGCATATTCAAAGGACATGTGTATGTGTGTCTGTGTGTTTTGCCCTTGGCCACACTGAGTGTTGTGTTTTGTGGGGGGGGTTTCTGTTTTGTTGTGCTTTTCCCCATTTACACAAGGTCACACTCAGAGTTCTTCCTCCCTGAGAGGAGGTTGCACATTCATCACTTAATCTGCCTCCCATTTCCTTCAGTTGGGATCATTCAGCCCTTCCTGAGGTGTTACCATTTTTCCATTTCTTCTTTGCTCCCTCCTTTCTTTTAATAACTCTGGGAGACAGGGAGGCACCTTGTAAAGTTAATTTCCTCAGAAGCTTTCAAAGTAAAGGCATCTCTCAGCCCAGACACCACCACCCCTCTCCACCCCTCAGCAGGGACACACACCCCTCTGCGGTGCCTTAGTCACCCTGGGCTGTGCCCGCCGCCCAGGCCTCTCCATGCCCAGCTCTGTCTCAGGGGCACAGTGAATTGCTCTGTCTACTGACTCTTTGGCCTGGGTGTGGGGAGCCCAGTTGGGAAGAGCCTCCCCCTTTATTTTCCCTGCACCTTCCTCCCGTTTTTCACTTCCCAGCTGTGCTCCCCCTTCCCCTTCGCTGCTTTCAGCTTCTCTGGTACTTTCAGGACTTGGGGGCTGGCTCTCTGCCTGTCCCAGGGATGGCATTTCCTCTTCAAAGGCCTGTGGCCGCAGCCACCCAGCTCTAAGGAGCACACAAGGCTTTGGAATCACTGTGGCTTTTGCTGCCTGCCTACTTGGAAGGCAGGGGCAGTTTTTTAAAACACCCCTTTGGTTTCTTGGGGTGAAGCTTTTCTCAATCCTGTTTTATTTATGTGAACACGTTCTGTGGCTTTTGAATGTTTGCTTTTGAATGTTTGTGTTAATGGACTAAACTGAAAGCGTTTCCTCTTACCGGAGAGAGGGCCCCGCACAGCTGGGGGCCAGGCTGCTCAGCTCGGGCAAAATCTGTCCCAAGAGGAACAAGTCGTCAGCCAAGGCAGTCTGGAGACTCTGAGAGAAATTCATTGAGACCTGCATGGGCAGCAGCGGTCAGAGCTGGGATCATAGACTGGGCCACAGAGCTCAAGAAAAAATCCTTTGATTAATAGGCAAGACTGGACTGGAGGCAACTAGATTTTTGCAAATACATTTTTTTAATTGTGCATATATTTACCAAAACTGTGGTTTTCAACAGCTTCGGTGTCTGATCTTTCCAGCCATATCCCCAGCCTTCTGAGTTACTCCTGGCAGTATTAAGAAATCCAGCGCTTAGCTGATTCCTGAACCATCTGTCTGTAGGTGAGCTGTCATCTGAAAGTGTGGCAGAGTTCTCAGCCTATTGACATGCTTCCTGTATGTTTCCCTTCCCTTCTTCTCTCTCCCTGATACCTAAGGGCACTGCAGATGGAAACAGAAACAAAGACCCAAAGGATCCACTGAGTATACGATCTTTCCGTAGTTAATGATTGGACATCCTAGTGCTGGTGTGAGGCAAGGAGGCAGGAAAGGGGCAAGTGGCACCAGAGAGGACACGGTGGAGGGAGGAGGGTCCTCAGATTTGCCATGAAGACCGAGGAACAGAGTAGGAAGGGCTCAGGGCTGGGATATCATCAAGGGGTAGACCCACCATCCCATACACATAGCCTGTGTCCAGTGCCCCCAGAAACCTGTAAGCCCTTGAGCCAAAGCTGGGAGACTTACCTCTACAGTCTGTGTGAGGATGTGGGCATGATAAGGAACATGTCTCCCTCCAAACAAGATGGAACTGAACAGATTTAGTTGAGAATCCTTCTATGATCTGGGCCAAATGATGGGTCCACCAGCAGTGTTGCTTGAGTTAATAACCTCCTTACATGCAGGGGCCAGCTGGTGCTGGAGACTGGAAAAAAACTGCAGCTTCTAAGAACTGATGTGGGGCTCCACGGGAAATAGTTCTTGAGGCAAACTGTGCCAGAGTTCCTTTATTTAAGATATGAGTTCAGTGTTGGTGACCCATCAATTCAATCTACACCCTCTCCTTGGACATCATCTTCTAACTCCTTAGTTTAGTGACCACTGAATCTCTCTTCTGACCTTCAGACCTGACCTAACTGCTACTTGACATGACAATCACACATGTATTCAGTGTAACACATGGCTAGTTCATTCTTTTCTCCACTTCCCCCTAACCAGCTCCCCTGGGTCATCACTATTCATTCAGTTGCTCACACCAGAAGTATCAGAATTATCTTTTTTGCTTTCCTTTTCCCTAATACTCCAACCGGCTACATGATCCTATTCATTCAGCTTTCTAAATATCTCTTTAGAGATATTCTCTCTTGGCCACCAAACTAGTCCAAGTTAACATCTTTTCTCATCTAGCTACTACACTGGTCTTCAAACTGCTCTCTTGGCTTCTCTTCTTATCTCCTCATAGTCCATTCTCTATGGACTTAAAGTACAAATTAAAATAATGTATCCAAAATACAATCTGATTGTATTTTCTTACCTGTCCAAAACCTTTATATTGCTTTTCAGATAAAATCCCAAGTCCAAATTCCAGCCTTGCTTCCTCCTTCCAGCATCATCTGTTACTAGGACAGAGACCTTGTCTTTCCATTTCATTGCTGTTCCTTCAGCACCTAGAACAATGTATAGCACAACATTGCTTTCTATAAGTAGTAGTTGGATGAATGAATGAATAAATAAATGAATACACAGAATGTCTATGTATTCAAGGATAACCAAGTAAAATGCAGAGTGAGAGAAAGCCAATATTATAACCTCTCCAGAAAATTTTTCGTATTCTAAGACTCCAGTGTATTTTTTGCTTTGGGCTGCACTATGTCGTCATTCGGTGTGCAGGTTTTCTCTAGTTGCAATGCTTGGGCTTCTCTGTTGTGGAGCACAGGCTCTGGAGCACTTCAATAGTTACTGCACCTGGGCTTTCTAGTTGTATTGAGCAGGCTTAGTAACTCCACGGCATGTGGAATTCTGGTTCCCCATCCAGGGATCAAACCCTCATTCCCTGCATTAGAAGGCAGATTCTTAACCACTGGACCACAAGAGAAGTCTTGACTTCAGTGTTTTGATCCCAGGGCTGGAATAGTAGAAAATACTTAAGAAAGCATAGCACAAAATGCAAGCTGAATAAGATGGTCTCTGTTATTCCCCCATGGAGTCCCCATTCTGGATATAAGCAGCTTGCTGTTATCTGAAAGATTATCTGTGAAGACTGTGGGCACTGAAAGGTTTACAAGGGGAAGGGAAGAAATGGCAGTTGGAAAGATTAGTGTAGAGGATGGTTTTGTTTTTCTGGTTTGGTTTTGGCTGACTAGCATCCACTTCACTCCTTAACAATACTCCAGTTTTCTTTTGAAGAAGGATCTCTTCCTGTTGGATTCAGTCTATTTGGATTGTAATTAACAGCCTGCCTTCCCTTGAGGCCCAAATTAAACCAATAGATGCTTTCTCCCTAGAAGTAGACTCTTGAGCACAGAGATCAAGAAATTTAAAACATTTGCTGTGTGGAGGAGACCTTCCAGCCATACCATGCCTGCTAAGAGACCACCAAGGTCTGACTGGGGGCCAGTCATCCCATTAATTAGCCCCACTGTGGGCTCTCAACCATTACAGAATAAGCTTATTATCCATAATTTGGTCAGAGTTGTTTCTGTTGTTTGTAACTGCTAGCGTGATAATGTTGGCACAAGGGAAAATTATCAAAATATAGTTCTGACATCTTTTAATTTTCTGGGCCAAAGCCATTATGTAAAGCCAAGAATAAACATCATATGCAATTTGACCTTGGGAGTACAATTATGACTGACTTTCCTAACACGGAAATGTGTAACATTCAAAACTGGATCTTCTTAAGCTGTGCTTAGTAGCTCAGTCATGTCTGACTCTTTGTGACCCTATGGACTGTGGCCTGCCAGGCTCCTCTGTCCATGGAGATTCTCCAAGCAAGAATACTGGAGTGGGTTGCCATTCCCTTCTCCAGGGCATCTTCCAACCCAGGGATCGAACTCAGGTCTCCTGCATTGCAGGCTGATTCTTTACCATCTGAGCCACCAAGGAAGCCTGCTTAGAGATCAGTAGCTGAAAATATCACACTTTGGATTGGTCACCTATACCTAAAAGAAAGACGTTAAAACCACTCCTTCAACTTTGTCTTTCATTGTATCCATAGTAAAAGACTAAGAGTGATCAAGCTTACTATTGGTCTGGTAAATACAAATTAAAATAAGTACCATGCTCTTGCCAATCAGTTCTGCCAAAATTTAAAAAAAAAGAAAATGGAAAAAAAGCAGGCAATATCCATTGTTGATGAGAGTGTGAACAAAGGGCATTCTTTCATAGTTAGTAGAAGTACAAATTGGTCAGTCTTTCTGGAAGGCAGTTTGGCAGTGGCTATCAAAATTCAATACATGCATACCCTTTGACCCAGCAGTTCTACTCTTAGAAATAAAAAGAGTAATACAAGTATAAGACTGCTCAATGCAGCATTAATCTGTCCTATCATAATATTAGAAACAACCTATGTTGCTTAATAGGTTGAGTACATTTTGGTATAGTTTCATGATTCATTCAGTAGCCGTTATAAAGAATGTGGTTGCTATGTATGTAACAGTAGTTCACAATATTTTACTGACTGCAGAAAGCAAGTTATAGAATGTGAAGAGAAAAATTCTTTAAAGAAAAAAGCACTATACACAGACTTTATGAGCACATGTATGTGTATGTAAAGATGTCTGAATGTGTACAGAAAAGATCCAGATGGGTTTGCACTGCAGTTAGATGTTTTTGAACTGTGGTATTGGAGAAGACTCCTGAGAGTCCCTTAGAGTGCAAGGACATCCAACCAGTCCATTCTAAAGGAGATCAGTCCTGGGTGTTCTTTGGAAGGAATGATGCTAAGGCTGAAACTCCAGTACTTTGGCCACCTCGTGCAAAGAATTGACTCATTGGAAGAGACTCTGTTGCTGGGAGGGGTTGGGGGGCAGGAGAAGAAGGGGATGACAGAGGATGAGATGGCTGGATGGCATCACTGACTCGATGGACATGAGTTTGAGTGAACTCCAGGAGTTGGTGATGGACAGGGAGGCCTGGCGTGCTGCAATTCATGGGGTCGCAAAGAGTCGGATACGACTGAGCAACTGAAATGAACTGACTGACATTTGACAAATGGGTGGGAGCATTGGAAGGGGAGAAGAGAGGAAAAGAAAGGAAGTTTGATTTTATATTTTATATATTTTGGTATATCTGAGTTTTTATTGCCCTTCTCTTACTCTTGGGATTTAAAAAAATATTTTTTAATTTTCTAAAAACAGAAAAAAGAAGTAAAACTGCTAACATATAAATAAAATAATCAGATAACAAGCAAAGTAACCTTTCCAGAGGTCAAGGGTGGGTTCTGACCCATTGGTCTGGACAACAGTCTGGTCTGTCCCAGTAGGTGGAAGCTGAGGGACTAAGTGTACTTAGGACACAACCAAGTTTCTGTAAGAGAACCACCTAGGCAGGCCAAAGGAGCTCCTCCTGGAAGCCTTTCCCAGGCTGGGTGGAAATCAACCCTAAAAGAGTTGGAGTTGCACAGCTGATTGTTTTCATTGGCTCTGCCCATCTTACCTGAATACCTCCTCTTTTGTTCATGAACGTTTAATGTGCCATCATGGTATAGCTGCAACAAGATTCCTGTCTATCTAATGAACTTAATGATACTGACGTAGGTGTCTAACAGACAGCAATTAGAACCTTTTCTGTTCATTGAGATATCGTAACACCACCAGGTACCTGTTTTCCATGCTGCCTTGTTTGGGCAGAAAGTTTATTTATTTTTTTCTTGTATTCTACTTCATTCTAAAACACATGGTATGTGAAACATACTGTTTTAAAAAAAAAATCATAAAATGGGGAATGAAAGAAAAATAAGGGTTAAAAACAAAGTTAATCCAATAATGAGGTGGACTTAAAGTTACATTTACCTAAAGTTTTCTGTACTTATAAGTTAAGGGTGGGCCTTGGTTTGACTCTGAGTTTCCTAGTTGGCAGAGCGACATGGTAAAGTATAGGATCAAAGTAACAGCCTTGGTTTTCCTAAGAAATGAAAGGAGAAAGATTTTTCAGCAACCTTGAACATATGCACAGCTGAGAAGAAAAGAATCCTACCACAGTCTCATGGATTTTAGAGCTGAATCCTGACTGATGGCAGTCAACTTACAGTCATTTTCCGAGGCGACAGTAGTTTCTTTCTTTTATATGAAATAACGTACCTTGAGTCACTTGGTCCCCTTGCATTGTGGTCCCTCCTCTCCAGAGAGGAATCCTTGTCCTTTCTCTCAAAGCCATAAGCTTGGGGGGAGAAAGCTATTTTGTTCAAGTTATTCTTGATTACTTCAAAACTTCCTAAAGCTCCTGTCATGTGGTTCCAAGTTTAACCATAGTCACTTTGGACATGAGTTTGTTTCCACAGTGATGTATGTCAGCAACCACAGAGTAAGCTTGTATTTTTATATCAATATGATACCCTTTGTTTATTTGTTCCTCAGAGGTTTCACTTTCGCTTATGTAATGGGCTAAGACATTCTTCGGTCATTAACTCATGCTGGGATCTCCTTTTCCTTTGTATCTCTGATGCGTCATATTCTTGACACTTGACTCCCTTGGATCTCTGAGATACAATGCTCTGAGTTAGTGGGTGGGAGTGGGTGGGAGCCAGATGACATGATGACTTCTCCACCCCTCCCCACAAAGAACTGCCTGAGTTTGTCACTGAGTCGTTTCTGAACTCAGACTTTTGACATCCCTCAAAAATCACATCGCCTTAAAACTACAGCAGCAACCAAAATCATCAGGGTTACACGGGCCTGGAAGACTGTAAGCTCCCATGCTGAGTTAAGCAATGGGCCCAAAAGAGTCTCCTAAACTCCAGAGTTCCATTGACCCTGCTCCCACAGAGTCTGTCGCTAAAAGTGGTCAGTCCCCCATACATACCCCCATCCATACCTACCCTATAGGAGGGTCTTGAAGGAAACATAAGCTGCAAAATAGGAACACTCCTTGGCTTGGGGCTCATTTTCCTGAGCTCCTCCATATTCTCATTTACAGCTGTCTGCTCAGACATCTGACAGGAATCTCAAGCTTAACATGCACAAAAAAGAACTCCTGTTTCATGTTCCCACCCACGTACTACTCTTCTACTCTTCTCCGTCTGGAAAATGGCATGGCAAGTCACCCAGCCGCTCAATCCAAAAACTTAAGAATCATACTTAATCCCACCTCCCCTTTCCTTCACCTTTTAAAAGAAAGGGAAAGAAAGTGAAGTCGCTCAATCATGTCCGACTCTTTGCAACCCCACGGACTGTAGCCTACCAGGTTCCTCTATCCATGGGATTTTCCAGGCAAGAATACTGAAGTGGGTTGCCATTTCCTTCTCCAGGAGATCTTCCCGACCCAGGGATTGAACCCAGGTCTCCTGCATTGTAGGCAGACGCTTTACCATCTGAGCCACCAGCCAAATACCCTGTTTCTACTTCCAAAATATATCTGAGTCCCTCCACTTTTCTCCATACTCATGGCCATCATCCTAGTCCAAGCTGCTGTCATCTCTTGCCCTAATGACTGAAATCACTAACTGGGATCCTTAATCTATTCTTGCTACCACTACAATCTATTACCACCCAGTATGCAGTGTGGTAGAATACATGTTCCTGTGCTTGAATCCCTCCAGTGATTTTGTGCTGCTCTCAAGGGGGAAAAATGCTGCTGCTCCTGCCCATCAGATCACATCTCATACCACTTTTTGTGTCAGCTCTAGACACGTCGACTTCTTTCTCTTCCTCAAAAATGCCAAGTTATTTCTCACTCAGGGCCTTTGTACTCACTGTATCATTCACTTGTAATGTCTTCACTTGACTTCTTATCATTGAGCTCTCACTTTGTCAATGAAGTTATTCCCAGTCTCTCTATTAAATGACCCTTTCACTTTCTTCATAACATTTCTTACAGTATTAAAGTATCTTGAATATTAATTTCTTAACGTGTTTGTTTTCTTCATCCAGAACATAAGTTCAGTGAAGACAAGGATTTTGTCTGTTTTGTTCACAACCGTATCTTTAGTGAATATTTTTAAAATAAATAGGTGTATGAAGTAAAGGACAAGAAAGTTCCACAGCACATGTGTCAATTCAGCTCAACATTTACTGGACATCTACTGTGTGTCAGGCCCTTGCCAAAGTGCTTTAGATTCAAAAATTAAGCAAGTCCTATTTCCTGCCCTTAACTCTGAATGTCCTTCATTGGAAGGACTGATGTTGAAGCTGAAACTCCAATACTTTGGCCACCTGATGCAAAGAACTGACTCATTTGAAAAGACCCTGATGCTGGGAAAGATTGAAGGAGGGAGGAGAAGGGGACAACAGAGGATGAGATGGTTGGATGGCATCACTGACTCAATGAACATGAGTTTAAGTAAACTCCGGGAGTTGGTGATGGACAAGGGAGGCCTGGCATGCTGCAGTCCATGGGGTCACAAAGAGTTGGACACGACCGAGCGACTGAACTGAACTCTGGAAACTTTAGCCATTTTGCCTTTCTCATATTCTATTTTTTTTCTCCCTGACTCCTTTAACATCTTATGTTTCACATTTCTTTGTCTCTCTAGCTCTCCCTTTTTTTCCTGTATCCTGAGCAATTTCTTCATATCTGTCTTCCAGTTCCCTAACTCTCCTTTTATCTGTGTCTATGCTACTTTTATGTATTCACCATATTTCTAACTTTAATAATTATGTATTCTTTATTTCCAGAAGTAGTATTTGGTTCTTTCTCGATTCTTCCTGATCTTTTAGATTTTATTAATTCTTTTTTATATCTTTGTTTCCCCCTTTATTTCTTTAGACATTCTAAGCAGTTTATATCTCATATATGGTAACTGTTATCATGTCTATTTCTATGGTTTCTACTAGTTTTCACTCATGGTAGCTTGTTTCCTAGTGTGATTTGTGATTTTAGATTGTGATCTCATGTTCAGTGGGGCTTTATCTGTTAGACTCCAGTGAGACCATAGTGACTATCCCTCCAGTGAAGATGCCAGGTGCTCTGGGATGTTACCAATCTGACACCAACTGAAACTAATTTTCAGCCATAGTTCCCAGACCATGCAGGTAATACAAATTTAAACTCAAAATCTGTGATGGGGAAGTCTGTGATTTTAACATCTTATGACAAGCCAAGACAGACATTTCTTTTGTTTTTCTTCATGCAGATAGGGTTTTGTTTTTTCTTCCCTTAGTCTACCCTCGTGAGTCTCACTTTTATGCAGACATCTCACTCCAGCTTACCATCTTTTGAGGACACTATGCCTTGTCTTCTGTCCTCCATAAAGTCCCTGAAACCAAACCCCAAAGTCACAAGATAGTCAGATTTCTCAAAGCAGCAGAGTTTCAGTAGCAGTTTACCTCTCTGAATTCCAGTCCCTCTTTGTGTGGGTGTGGGTGTCCATGAGGATTTTCCTAATTTACACAAGAGTTTGGCCATGCATTCAAAGTATATTTGTTATATTTTATTTAGAACATCTGGGTGTTTTTTCTGCCTTATAGCAAGAAACACAATACTATCTTCCTTCTATGAGCATAAGAGAGAGATCTAGGAGACAGAAACATCCATTCATCCAACCATCGACATTTATTAAATGTGTTTTCTGAGCCAGACACTGATAAGCACATACACATAAGAATGTGCCAAGGCATGCCCACAGTAATGTCAGGCTACAGAAGCAAAAGAGATCAATTCTGATGGGGGATCTGGGAAGGCTTTGCAGATGAAAAGGGATTGGAGCTGGATAATAACAACAATTCCTAATTTTTATCTAGTGCTTACTCTGTACTAGACACTGTGGCAAGTACTTCCTATGTATCTTATCCTTACAACAAAGCATAAAATTGGCACCATTCTTATCATCCCCATTTAATAACTGAAGTACAGAGAATCTGTATTGCTCAGTCATACCAAAAGTAGTTAGCATTGCCTGGATATGAATTCAAGAAGTTTGAGTCCTGTTACAAGGCTTTTAGCTATTATGCTACATTGTGCCTGAACAGACAGGGATTGGGGGAGGGCATTCCATCCATACATTAAGAAGTCACTCCAACCTCCTAGATTGTTGTGACGATTATCTGAGATACTGTAAGAACAAACAGGTAACACACTGCATACCACACAATAAGTACTCAGTAAATGCCTACTTTCTTCCCTCTTTAACCCTGTACCATCAACTTGTCCACAAATTCCTTTAGGGATGGGGCCATCCTGTATATGAAGACATGTCCTGCCCTCACAGAACCAGTATTAATTAATGATTGATCCCTTGATGGATTCATGTATTGAATCAATATTTTAGATAGTAGCTTTGTTACTTAGGTTTGTACTGGGTTTAGTTCTCAAAGCACAGCACATCAATTCTTAGAGATAGGACAGACATCTAGCTTTAGTGACAAATGTGAATTCTACTGAGATGGGAATAGCTCAGTTTTGAGAAAAGGGTAAGTACTAAGCATGCGCAACTGGATGAGAAAGAATTAGAGGAAAAGATTGTGAGTGTGGTGCCTTGGAAGGAGATGATGGCAGGAGGCCAGGTTTCTATTCCCAAATCATCTCTTTAGTTTCAACTTTGTCATCAGCCATCTGTGAGAGCTTAGATAAGGTGTCCCATCTCTCAGGGTTGGCTGCCTCATCCTTCAGCCATCACTCAGCACCTGAATATGGGTTTCCCTTTCACACTCATGGTTGCTGTCCCTCATGAGACTGCAGGCTCCATGAGAGCAAAGACTCCTTACTCACTTGTAACTCTAGCATCTAACACATGTCTGACACACAGAAGGGGATCAAATAGCTAGTAAATGAATGGTGAACGAGTGATCTGGATAAAAAGGAAAAAAGAAAAGAGGAGTAACAAGGCCACTGTCAGATTCAGACCTAAGGTACCAAAGAGGAAGCAAGCAGAAAACAATGAGAAGGCTGAGCCAGAGAGACCGTCCTGCCCTTTCAATCAGCTGGGCACAGTCAAGTCTGATTATGAAGCATGTTAAGAGTCAGGGGGCTTCCCTAGTGATTATAATCATAGATGTCCTTTCCATTTGTTTAGCCCAACCTTAGTTCAAAGTAGCATGGACGTAAACTTTAGCCCTGGCCTTGACTGAAGGGCCACAAACTCCACTTAGTCGAGAAAGCTCTATCAGTCAATGTGTATCAGTGAGAGTTTACACCAGTGAGGCATTGTAGAGCACTTTGTGGACATGGCCCTGATCAGCTTTCACCTGCCAAATAAGCCTCCTTTCCTTTGGGATCCCCTTTCTTTCACTCCTCAAAGTCCTAGTTCGAAGTCCAGCCTCTGTACTGATCTGAGCATCTACATGAATTTCCGTGTGCACTTCTGGAGGCAGCTGGTCCTTCCTCCTCATCCTGTTAATTTCCTTTTCTTCTCCCTTGCCCAGGTCTTCAGTGGACCTGCCACAAACCAAGAAGCCATAGGCTGCCAGAAAACAGTCCTTTTCTCTTGTCTGGAGCATAGAAATACAAGGTTAGATTTGGCACAAAGAACAGGATGACTAGATCAGCAAATTAACCCAAAACTTACAGAGACAAGATGTGCTTAGCCACCATTACAAAGGGATGTCATGATTTCTTTCCACTTGGCTAAATGGCTTACATTAAAACTTTCAGATGTTGGGTGCAAGAGGTGTCTTTGGGACCAACAAGATGGGAATCTAATTACACATCCCAGGAGGGAATCAGCTAGCAGCTGCAGCTCATCTCAGGTCTGAAGCGTCTCCTCACCCAACTGTGAAAATGACCTAATTGTGTATAGACAACAGCAATTGTACAGGGAAAATAATACAGCAATGCAAATATTCAAACCAAATTGGAAAAGCAAAGCAAGGAGCCAGAAAACATTAGATCATTCAAACTGCAACCTGGCCAAAGACAGCATCTGGGCGTGCATCCTCTGTCCAGCTTTTGTTCACATACCATCCCTAATTCTTCTTTGCATTTATAGAATCATGACTTGGTATTTGCACAAAACCCTTTGTGTGGCTGCATTCTAAAGAACAAGATTTTCTCACAGTGTCCCTTCAGCAGGGGCAGAGAATTCCCCAAGTGGAATGCTTTAATAGGCTTCCAGGTCAAAAAGAGCCTTTCTCACTCTGAAGAGATGGGCGGAGGAGTGATGCACCTTTGGCCGGCGTATATGTTTTAATTGTGTGGCCTGGGCAGGCGGTGCTCACTTTCCTTCCTCACTGGGTCATTTCCACTTTAGTTCTGAAAACAAAAAACAATTGATTAAATAAAGAACCTTCCTGACTGAACTTTGGATCCCCTCTTTGGATCTGGACAAGAAGCGGGGGTGTTCCCACTCCTCTCCTCCTCCTCCCCCACCATATCCTAAAGCTGGTTCAAGACCACCTGAGAGTCGGTGTCTCTCCAGGCACGGTCTTATGGGTGTCTTTTTGGAGTGGCCCCTTAACCCTTCTCGGGTGGCATAGGAGACACGACTGAGTACACACTCAGCCCCTTCTGGGGCTTCCCTAGTGACTTCCCTAGGTCACTCTCTCCTGCCTGCCAAAGCAGGAAACATTGGTTCCATCCCTGGGCTGGGAAGATCCCCTGGAGAAAGAAATGGCAACCCATTCCAGTATTCTGCCTGGGAAATCCCATGGACAGAGGAGCCTGGAGGGCTCTATATGTCCAACTCGCAAAGGAGTCAGACACCACTGTGCCACTAACCAACCAACCAATACCCTCCTCTATAGGGAAATCACTGCTGGACAGGCTCTGGAGTCTGAAGCCCTGGGCAGAACCCACTCTGCCACTGCAGAATCTGGGGCAAAACAGATTACCTCTGAGAGCTCTGGATCTCTCATGAGTTAAATGAGAATAAACAGTATTATCTGTCTCCCCTGTTTTGTCAGGATGAAATGCTATAAAGGGCTTCTCAGAGTGCCTGGCACCTAGCAAGTATTTCAGAAATGGGAGGTTCTTCAACCCACCCACCCCCACCCCCTCCCACCCCCTCAGCAGTCAACTGGATACCTCAGCACAAGCTCAGTGAGGAAGCAGCCAAGGACATTCAGGTTTTAGCACCTGCTCATAATAAGTCTCTCCGGTTCAAGAAAATGAAACACAAAGAATAGCATTTACTCAATGACAGCCACCCCCACCCCCCATCAGCTGGTGCGTGCCGGGCCTTTCCCTATGGAAACGAGAACAAATCACCGCATAAACCCCAGTTGCCTAGTTTGTTTGGGATTGTATTCATTTCGGTAGTGTCTCCATTTGTCAAGACATAGAAAGTCTTAAACAGCTGGGGCTCTGGGAGGAGGGGAAATCAGGGGAGAGGAGCAGGGACCTCAACAAACCCGCCTTTACCTGCATCACTCGGCGCAGCCGATGCCTCCGCCCCAGCGCTCCCCAGAAGGCGCACCCAGGTCTGCTCCGGGAAGCATCACGACAGCCGGCGCGAAGGGGCGCGAATTACCTTCCTTGGCGCCCTAGGAATCGGGAGCCAGGCGAAATAAAGTAAAAGAAGAAGAAGAAAAGTCCTGTATTCAAATCCCTTCACTCCACCTTCCCAGCCGAGGCGGCTTGGGCAAGTTCATAGCGTCCGTGAGGCTGGAAGATTTCGTTTGTGAACGTGGCTCATGGCAACACCGCTTTGGAGGTTCTTGGGGAGGATGAAATGGGACCGGCCGGCGCCACGCCAGGGGGTGCAGAGGCAGAGCGGCAACGGAAGGATGTGCCCGCATCCCTGGTCCCTCCCTTACGGCCACCCGCGTTCCTGCGGGTCGGGTGGCGCCCGGCCTCCCCCGGGGACCTGACCCGGCTCGTCTTGCTAGCCGCTCTCGGGTTCCAAGAGGCCGGGGTCGCGGCCCCCGCGGCGCCGCGTGCGTCAAGCGCCGGCAGCCGGGGCTCCCGGGCGGGGAGTGGCGCGCGCGGGCGCGCGCACAGCGGGCGGGGGCCATTGTCCTGCAGGAGGCCCGCGTCGCCCTGGCGGCTCCTCGGTCACCGAACTGGGGCTCTACTTAGTCACAAGTGGTACAACCCAGTTTCTGATGTTCTCAAACTCTTGCCTGCAAAGAAAAGAAGAAAATGCTTAAAGAGAAGAGCCCTCGTTTATATTTGTATTTGTTGCCATGGGGTTCAGTTCAACTGTATACAGATGTAATTTTTTTTCTAATAAAAAAAAAAACTTTTCAAGCTGTGTACTGCAGTGGACAAAGATTACACCATGTTTGTGTTGTAATGTTGCTATGGAAGTGCATATGATTTTATGTGGTAAAAATTTGCAGAGAAATCGAAGGAAGTCGTATGTATGCTTGACAAACATGAAGTTTCAGAAGACAGGATTCTAAACACACTAGAATTAAGAGGGTTTCTGACAATAACTTGAAATCTGGAACTGCAGTGTATGGGTGCTGCTTTACCAGCAGGGACTCTGACCCAGGAAGCAAAGGTTTTAGAGTCCAAGAGTCAACGATTTGACCAGCTCTGCCGCTTACAAGCTGTGTGAGTTAAGTGGGTGAGTTACTAAGCCTTGACTGACCTCTGCTTTCCTCATCTCTGTATCAGGGAGCCATTATCCCTACCTTGCATTGCTGATATTGAGAGGAAATAAGATAACAGGTCTTGAGCTCTGTACACAATAACTGTTCAATAAATAAATAGTAGTCCTCCTTGGTGGCTCAAATAGTAAAGAATCTGCCTGCAATGCAGGAGACTCAGGTTCAATCCCTGGGTCAGGAAGATCCCCTGGAGGAGGGCATGGCAACCCGCTCTAGTTTTCTTGCCTGGAGAACTCCATGGGCAGAGAAGCCTTGTAGGCCACTGTCCATGCCATCAAAAAGAGTCAGACACAACCGAGCGACTACCGTTACTACTACTTTTCAAAGCCATCCTTGTGGAGTGGTGAGAGCCGTCCCATTAAGCTCAAAGTGTGTGGGCTCATTCATCGAGCTGTCTTTGGGGTTCTGAGGTTTGGAGCATTTAGGGAGCGCCAAGGAGGTTCAGTGCTGGCCCACCTTGGTTTTGTGGACAGTTGTCATAAGATGGGACCATCACTGAAAAGTATAGACTTCAACTGCCAAAGGTGATCTGCTACAAACAACTAGGACGCCTAGTTGAGGCAAGTTGGTAACACCAGGAGCGGCCTCCCAGCATCTGGATCCTATTAGTCCACCCATTCTGTTTTATCAGCAGTGGTCTAGAACTACACAGACTCCAGCACCTCTAAGAGAACAGAAAATCTGTCTCCAGAGCGTTCACACCTAAACGCTTTGGAGGGCTGGGTAATGATTATAATCAAAACATTTTAAAATCTTCATTTAAATCTTCAAGTTAATTCATGTAGATTGAAATCTGCCAGGGGAGTATTCTACATACATATTTTGTATGGTTTGCAATTTGAAAGATTCACAGACTTGCTGGAATGCTGTCTCCCCATCCTCACCCCTGCCCCTACCCCCCCACCCCCACCCCCACCCCCAGGTACACACAGTAGAGGTTGGCAAAACACTCGGAGAGCTTGTGCTAACCTTGATCAAGTTACTGGATCTATCTGGGGCTCTGTTTTCTGATCTGGAAAATGAAGGTTCTGAATTAGGTGATTTCTGAGGTCCTGCTAGATTTAAATGACTATGACTGCCATTCATCTACCTTGAATAAAATACAAGAGGTCTCCCAGTATTGTAAGTGTTTTAGCTAACCTACATCAGAAAACAATGAGAAAAAACTCTATATCCTCTCTCAACTTGGCATTCTAATTACTCAGTCCTTTGAAGGGTCCCCCAAAATAAACATCTAAAATATACCGGCTTACCCATACCTTTCATAGGCAAACCCTTCTTCCTTGTCCCGATTCAGGAACTCCACCATTGGACAAATGTTCCTCATCCTGCCAGGGATGATTGAAACACCTTTGAAACACTGCTCTTTCAACACCTTTGTTACTTTTTAAAAACTAGTCACTTTTTAAAAACTAATAAACAGTAAAAAAGAGGAGGGGGACCTAACCAATTTTGTTTTTAAACTACAAGCCATATAACTTTGTGTATAATTCAAAGGAATTTTTTTCCTGGCAAAATTAAAGGACAAATGTTCATTCATTCAATCTACATAATAAAATGGTCAAAGTGTATATTTAGTGATTACATTATATAAATCTCCACGTGTGTGTGTGTGTGTGTGTGTGTGTGTGTGTATGCTCATCATGTCCAACTCTGTGACACTTTGGACTGTAGCCCACCAGGCTCCTCTGTGCATGTGATTTTCCTGGCAAAAATACAGGAGTGGGTTGCCATTTCCTCCTCTAGGGGATAGTCCCAACCCAGGGATCAAATCCAAGTCACCTGCAGCTCCTGCATTGCAGGAGGATTCTTTACCCGCTGAGCCATCAGGGATACCTTCTATTAATACACACATATATATATATATATATATCTCGCTAGAACCCTAAACTTGAAAAAAATGTCTGCCAAAAGGCTAATAGTACAAGTCCCCTCATTCATACAATAGATACTGCCTCTTACACTGAGGACGTGGGACATCAGCAGAGTTAGCTGGCTAATGATGTCAACTGTGTATCTAATGCTAGGATTACTAATGACTCAAAACCCATAACTTTTCCCCTTCCTTCTGCCCCTGACTATTTTTATCTTGGGTTACACATTGGCTGAGGGGTGGCAATGAAAGCCGGATCACCTTGATCCTGGTCACAGCTGTGCCATTATGCAGCTCTGTGACCTGGGACAAGCTTTTACCCTTTCTGGATCTAGGTTTCCTCATCTCTAAAGTAGAGGACTGGGGCTTGGGCCATCTCTAAGATACCTTCTGGCACTAACAGTCAAGGATTCGGCTATCTTCCAGCTTGGAGAGTTTATCTGCTGCCAGCTACTGTTGGTTCTGGGAACTTTTGTTCACATGAGACTGACTCTCAGATCCTATTAGCTTGAAAAGTCCTTGGCCCTTGCACTTCGTGCAGCTCTTCCAGGAATCAAGACTGAAGCTTTTGCTCAGACTTGGGTTCAAAGCCGCAGAGTTAATTAGAACTTTCTCTCATTTTGATAGTAATATGAGAACTATGTCCCTTCCCAGGACTGGTAGGTCATATTCCCTGCCTGTTTGTTCTGTCACCCGATGTTTGGTTATCTTCTGTTCAATCATTTGGGTGAAGATTCCATTTTCTTTCTATCTTTTCTCTTTTTTTTTTTTTTTGCCTTCTTCAGATTCCAGTCAATTGAGCTTGTGGACCACTATGAAAACCTTCCCTGTGGGCATTTCTCATCTCCATCCCCTTCTTGAAGAAATTTCCAGGAAGGACTGTGATATAATTTTGTGGAATAGAGCTAGACAGGGTCGTATTTATCCAGGAGTGGCCTCCACAGGCTCCTGGTGATACAGACTGAGAGATGACAATGGCCTTGGCTGATTGCCCCATCCCTGATTAGTGGTAGGAGTACATGGTCTCCCGCTGTATCCTTTCCCCTTGTCTGCAGTGGGTATCAGACACCTATCAAAAGAAGCCTGGTTGAAAAGCCATTAAAAAGTTATACATCTTGTGCAGTTCTCTACTACTCATCATAGAAAACCTTTATAAACCACTTAAATGGGATATTCGTTCTGAACTTGGAAAAGATTTATTTTCAACTTCTCCCACAAGCTTTTTTCTCTTCTTATGCTTATCCATCCTTCCTTTTCTCTTTTCACATCCTAATTGAAAGCTAGGAGATGATTTTTGGATTGTCTTGAGTTTTCTGTGAATTTTTTTTTTTGCTGCTAAAATAACTGAATGAGGTCATCACCAGTTTGGAAGGATACCCAGCAGCCACTATAATTATTTGTTACAAGCTGGCAGGTAAATAGAGATGAGGTCTTTTGGAGACTGTGTAACAAAGCCTTGCAAGAGAAGGTCTGTGTGGGGAAAAGGAATGCATTCAACCCAGGCAAGAAGCACAGTATTATTCTGGTAAAACAGGGTCTGCCACAGGGCACAGCTTTGCCTCCCCTTCTTCTGCTGGACCCAGTGCAGGCAGCATATGGTGCTCGGAAAAGGCCTTTCTGGAAGGGCAAACCACAAGAATGCAGTCCTGCATGTTGCCTCCTGAACCAATCAGGGCAGCGATGATTGGCCCTACATGAAAGTGCTGATTGGTCCTGACGAATAACAACTCATATCTGGGAATAGATACTGCCGTCATTGGCAGGCTAGGGGTGGGGGTGAGACTGGGGACAGATTTGCCAGCTTGGGATTTCAAGTTCCTACGTGGCCAACACAGGTTGAACAGTGTGTCCAGCCTTGCCCTGTTGGTACCTTGTTCCTGCCCTGTATATACAATTCCTTTGCCAAACTGGTATTTTGTCCTGAGTCTTAGGGCCCAAGAGAGCAGACAAACAGATGGAATACATTAACTCCATCTCTTTTCTTAGGCCCTTTGCCGATAAAGAGCTGCTCTGCTCTCTACTTGGAAGTCGTTTTGACTCCACTTTCAAAGTAACGTTTGCAAAGGGAATGCAGACCGGTGCTTTGTCATGGTTTGTCATGAACAGGGAATTGATTTGAGTTCCCGGCTGAGTGAATGAGGGCTCCAAAAGCTTGTCTTACTGAGCCGTGGCTGTGAAGATGCTGATCAGAAAGGAAGGCTGCTGCTCCTCCTTCCCCTGTGCTCATGCCCGCATAAGCCCTCTCAACACCAGGCTACTGGTTTTCATCACGAGCTGCATCTGGTGGTGAATTTCGGCTATCTGGGAACTCTTTCAGGCATTTACCATGCCGTTTAGAGAAAGGCCAGTGTTGTGAGGCTGAGACTGAGCAAAACATCAAACAGTTAGGGATGCTCTCAGCAGCAGCAGCAGCAGGGGCCTTAATTTATTCAAAGACTTGTTAAATATCAGCTGAAAGTCACTGACATTGATGGATCTCATCAGCATAATGGTGAACAAAATGAGCCCTTCACCAGAGGATATGCAGTAGAATTCTTTTTGTGAAAATTACATTAACTGGCAAACCTGATCTAGTCTATTAAGATGTGAGGAGAGTGACTACCCTTGAGGAGGGGATGGGCCATGCCTGGACCTCTCTGGAACCAGAGAGAGACTTGGAGAGACTGATAATGTTACGTTTCTCGATCAGGGTGCTAGGTATATGGATGTGTTCAGTTTGTGAACACTTATTCAGCTGGACTCTTATAGTCTATGCACTTCCCTTTATGTATATATTTCAGTTTTAAAAAGTTACTGAGAGGCCATTCTATGTATAGAGACATGGAATGATCTCCAAGTTAAATGGGAAATGCAAGAGACAGAACAGTATGTAGAATATGCAATGACTGGTATAAAAAATAGATGTGGGCATATAATTGTATATGCATAGAGCATCTCTGGGTCCTGAGAAGAATGATTGCCCCAGGGGTGCCTGGACACAGAGGTGAGAGAAGAACTTGCTTTTTATTCTGTGTCCTTCTGTACCTTTTGAATTTCATATCATGTGCTCAAATATTTTATTCAATAAAATTATTCATTAAAATATTAGTTAAAGAAGACATTATGCAAAGTGAAATAAGCCACAGGACAAATACTGTGTGAGTCCACTTACATGAGGTAAACCTTATTGTTGTTTAGTTGCTAAGGTGTGTCTGACTCCATGGACTGTAGCCTCCTAGGCTCCTCTGTCCATGAGATTTCCCAGGCAAGAATATTGGGATGGGTTGCCATTTCCTTCTCGAGGGGATCTTCCTGATCCAGAAATCAAACTGGCATCTCCTGCTAGGCAGGCAGATTCTCTACCACTGAGCCACCTGGGAAGCCCTAGAGGTACCTGGAGTGTTCAAATTCATGGAGACAGAAAATATAATGGTGTTTGCCAGGGGCTGGAAGGAAGAGGGGATGGAGAGTTTTTGTTTAATAAGTGGGTGCGGAGTTTCAGCTTAGGAAGATGACAAACGTTCCTGAGGTGGATGGTGGTGGTTGCACAACCATGGGAATGTACCTGATGCCACTGAACTATGCACTTAAAAATGATTAAAATGGTAAATTTTGTTATGCATATTTTGCCACCAAAAAAAATATATTTGCTAAGACTAAAGTCATTATAAGATTAAGGGAAATGTATTTGTGCTAGCTCTGTCATTTGCAACCTGTGTCACCTGAGGAAGTCAGTTAACCTCCCTATGTCTCATTTCTTTGTTTCCTCATCTGTAAAGTGGGATAGTATTAGTACCTAATTATGGGATTGTTGTACGAATTAAATGAAAGAGTACATGAAAATTTAGAATAGACCTTGGAACAAATGTGCTCAAGAAATGTTGCTTATTATCATTTTTGCAGACCCCTAGCTATAATACCACCACAGTTATATTTTGTGAAAAGAATCTACACACTTATATGACAGTGTATATGCATGTGTGTGTGTGTGTCGGTGTGTGCATGCGCGCAACTAATATACTCACTCATGCATCCATCATAAAGAATCTATACACTTGTATGACAGTATATATGCGTGTGTGTGTGTGTGTGCCGGTGTGTGCATGCACGCAACTAATATACTCATTCATGCATCTATCATAAAGAATCTATACACTTGTATGACAGTGTATGTGTGTGTGTGTGTCTGTGTGTGTCTGTGTGTACGTGCACACAACTAATATACTCACTCATGCATCCATCATATATTTATCAAATATCTTCTGTGCGTCAGACATTGTGCTACAGGTTGGGCAGACAGTGGTGAGCCTGGATTGTTGGGGTAGAGAATGGTGGTGACAATGAGGCTCCTATTTAAATAGAAATGTTTCAGGCTGCCTCTCTGAGCCGGTGACAGTCCTAAGTAGATCGTGAGTCCTGAAGGGGCTAGCCACAAAAACTAGAAGAGCTTTCCTGACAAAAGAAGGATAATGCTGCAAGATCCCAAGTTTGAAGGCTCTTTGTACATGAGTTAAGAAGAAGAGTAGTGTGAGAGGTGGCTAGAATGTACATAGAAAATTCTAGAAAGATAGGGAAGGAACTGTTCAGAGTGGTTTCTGCTAGGAAGTGGGACTCAGGGAGGTGTGGGGAGGAGGGTATACAGTGCAGAAAAGGAATTTCACCTTTTACCTCATTCCCTTCTACACAGTTTGAATTACTTGACATAGCATGTATCCAATTAATAGGGGGAAAGCTGGTTAATAAAAAATTGAGGAATTTTCATGATTAATAGTAAGGAATCTAATAACCTTTCCTTCTTTCAAGAATCACCTCATCTCAACTCTCCTCTCAGTTACTTTCCATGCATCAAGAGAGTAATGTCATTGGTCTAAAGTGGCCTTCTCCTCCTATAGTATTCAGCCATCTCTTTTTGTGACGCTAATAATTTTTTTCAATTCCTTCAGTGAAACCCTTTAATCATCTCTGCCTCTGGGACTATTTTTACTTTTTTTTTAAGGACCTTTCACATTCATGTAGGATTCTTACTTTGTGGTCACTGCAATGGCAGATGCACCCAGAGGCAGGTGCTCAATGTTTTGGCCACTTGAAGCAAGAGGGGAAGGGGGATGAGGACAGAGGGGCCGAGGGAACAGAAACAAATAAAGCAGTGGCCCTGCCAAATGAATTCCAGAGGCTCTCTGGGGCTGCATGTGTCCCTTTCTGTACCTCTGCCAGGGTGCTCAGCACCTTGTCTAAGTTGGGCAGGAGTGAGAGTTTCTCTGTAAACTGAGAATTCAGAAAGGCAGAAAGGTTTGCCTTAGCCAAACAGAATTCCAGTGGTGCTAAGACCGCTTAGACTCAAACCTGTGAGTCAAGATAACTGACGATGTGTTCTAGGATGGATCTCAAAACAGCCCGAGGCAGTGGTGTGGACGGGAGTTTTGATCCGGAAGTCTCCTGGCATCCTCCATCCTCTAAAGTGAGCCGGAGTCAGAAAGGAGGAAAACAGATCAAGATCCAGTCCTGGCCGGCCTGCCTTGCTGATAATGTCATTGGCTACATGGCAACAGGAGAAATAAGGTGAATGATACCAATTTGGAAACTTGCACTGGGCTCTTTGTCTGCTCAGCCCAAGTCCTAAATGTCTCTTCTGTGTCCCTTTTGTTTCTTCTCTGAATGTTTTGATACCTATTTCCCATCCAGAAGAAGTCCTTTAGTTACAGCTTTATCTTTGGCATCTGGTCAGAGGCGGACACTTGAGTTTCTTCTCCTGCCCGTCCCCTTTGTGTGCTACTTCCCAAGTCTTCCTCTGCCAGACTGCTCCAGACACCACAGGGGGAGCGTCTCCTTTCAGGTGTAACCCATGCAGTCTTATTCCAGGAAGACTTCCTCACTCCCCATCACTCTGTGTTTAGAAAACTCACTCTTTGCCAACTATGAGTAATGATATTAGTAATAAACTAGTATTTCTTGAGTGTTTGTTATGTGTCAGGAAGTACTCTGAGTGTTTTACATGGATTAATTCATTTCATCTTTGTCATGCCTCTCTGCAGTGCAGATGTGCGTGCTAAGTCGCGCCAGTCATGTCCAGCTCTTTGAGACGCTGTGGACCGTAGCCTTCCAGGCTCCTCTGTCTACAGGTTTCTCCAGACAAGAATACTGGAGTGGGTTGCCTTGCCCTCCTCCAGGGGATCTTTTCAACCCAGCAATTGAACCCCACATCTCCTGCATTGCAGGTGGTCTCTCTACTAACTGAGCCACCAGGGAAGCCTAACTCTCTACAGTAGGGGTAAAGAGGCTGTTGAGGAAACTGAGGCTGGAGAGGCTGGCTTCCACAGCTTTCCTTTCTACTGGGGTCTCTGCTCCGAGCCAGCCAGCAGTTCTCTGCACACATCGACAGCCCCTGCCAAAAGGGCCTGGCTCTTGGTGAATAATCTCTCCTTGATCTCCTTCACTCCTCATCTACTTTCACATCCTGAGCAAAAAAATGTGTCCCTGGATTCCTCCTGCCAGCTCCATCTGTGAGGCATGTGAGCCGATGTTTGAATAAGAATGACTAAAGGGGAAAGCGGTTTTATGAACTTCAGACTGTGAACTCAAGGAAGAGAGTGAGTCAGGCCTCCACATTCTTGAAATACTTTCAGGAGGCTCAGTGACTTCAGACAATAAGAACCTGAGGCAGAGCTATCTGGACCTCCTTGGGAGGCCTCCCATGAGGAAGAATGCAAGGGCGGCCCCTGGGCACCTGGTTCCTGTACACTGTGCTGTGTGGGGTTGAAGGCCTCGGCCAGGCAGAGTAGCCCCTGACTACCAAGGGCCGCTGTGCTTCTGCCCAGGCTATATCCTCAGCCTAGAATGCCTTCCCCTAATTCCTTGTCCACTTGTCTTCCGGGGCTCAGAGGCTGTGTCTCCTCCTTGGGCTGCTCCAGTCAGAAGCAGAGGCTCTGCGCCCTGCCTCTACAGGGCTTTGTGCCTGCTTCTCTCACCCCCAAACTCCATCATCCTAGAGAAACATGCTGGCTTACACCTTACACAATACACTCCTTACACTTATTGAAGTTGGCAGCAGCTCCAGGTTGGAGGGAAAATCCTGTCCTGGGATGTGGGAGATGTGGGTTCTGGTCCCATCTCTGGCCTTGGCTATGCTGTGTAACCTCCCATTCCTGGGGA
This sequence comes from Oryx dammah, assembly GCF_014754425.2. Lineage (NCBI taxonomy): Eukaryota > Metazoa > Chordata > Mammalia > Artiodactyla > Bovidae > Oryx > Oryx dammah. The sequence continues at coordinate 56,522,821 of NW_024070212.1, forward strand.
ATTAAAGTGATTTGTTTTATATGCATTACCATATGTAAAATGGATAGCTAGTGGGAAGTTGCTATACAACACAGGGAGCTCAGCCTGGTGCTCTGTGACAGCCTAGAGATGTGGGAGGAAGGTTCAAGAGGGAGGGGACATATGTATACTCTTATGACTGACTCACGTTATTGTATGATAGAAATCAACACAACATTGGAAAGCAATTATCCTCCAATTAAAAATAAATTTAAAAAGAAAAGGTGCATGAGGAAATTTTAAACTGGTGGTGGATATTTTTATTATCTTGATTGTGGTGATGGTTTCATGGGTGTATGTACATTTGTAATATATGTAGCTTCCTATATTTCAATCATACCTCAATAAAGCTATTTAATAAATACTGCAAAAAAATAATAATAATTTGTTTTGATCTGCCTCTCCCACAGATGTGATCTCCCAAAGGTCAGTGACACAGACTCCCAGGCACTGGTCTCAGCAAGGAGTAGCACACCTGCATTCAAATAAGCTGAAATAATCACGGATGAATCTTTCTCCTAGTCTTGTACCTCCGCCACCCCTTTCCTTACCAACTTTAGCCCCATAGGCCAACTGGTGCCTCCATCCACAAAAGGAGAGCATCATCCACCAAATCAAAAAAAGATGATTTTTCATGCATGTATTGCAGGGCCAGAGTGAATCAGAGGCTGCATACGGCTGAGTTCTGGCACCACAAGGGTGAATGGTGAAGGATGACTCTCATTCCAAAGGAACCTCACATTACTGCAGAAATCCTTCCCAGATCCTTGAGCAAGGAAGGAGTGAAAGGTTGTACTCAGGGCCCACTTTGTAGATGGAAAAGCTGAGAGCAGAATCACAGACAAGAGAATTCTCCAACAACTGCAATCACTTTCCAAAATGAGTAGTAAATGAAGGATGGAACAAGGACATAAGACTAACTAGGCTGTGAGTTATTGGTCTGAAGGCCAAAATTTAGTGTTCCAGTCCCTAGACTCTCTGGGAAAAGTGCTTTCCATGGTCTACCCAATATACTGGTTAAAGCTATTGAAATCAGCAACAGCACCCAGTGCCAAGGAAAAAACCCTGCCCTGGAAGTAGGAGGGATTTCCCTGGTGGCTCACATAGTAAAGACTCTGCCTGCAACACAGAAGACCCGGGTTCAATCCCTGGGTCAGGAAGACTGCGTGGAGGAGGGCATGACAACCCACTCCAGTATTCTTGCCTGGAGAATCCCATGGACAGAAGAGCCTGACAGGCTATGGTCCACGAGGTCACTAAGAGTTGGACATGACTGGAGCGACTTAACATCCACAGCAGTAGGAGATGTAGCCTGTATCCCCGTCTCTGGCACTAGTGAGGTCAGGGACTTGGCCATGTCACATAATCCGCCCCCCACAGCCCCCCGTCACCTCGCCTGGGCTGGGGAGGAGGTTGGCTGAGGGTCTACGGCTCCTGCCCACATCTCCTACTCTCCCATGTCACGTACACAAGTGTTTCTCCAGTGAGCAATCTGGCATTTGCCCCAGCCTCTACTTTTGCAGGTGACCCAGTAGCCCCACCTTCCACGACAGAAAGGATGGAGTGTGGGTAAGTACAGATACATATTGACACATGTTCAGCTAGGCAAATTGGATTTTTATTAGTTAAATGAGTTTAAAATTTTTAAATGAGGTTGTAGGTTGCACAGGGGAGGCCTCCTTCCCCCATCCATTCTCGCCTCCTTTCTTGCCCATTGGCCCATCCCCACCACCCACCCCTTCCCACTGGGGGCCTCTCTGTCATTCTGGCCACCAATGGAAGCTGCCTAAGGACACTCAGTTCTGCCATCCTAGTCAGAGCAGCCCAAGTTCACCTTGCTGCACCTGCCAGATGCCTTCTGCAATCTCCCAGGTAGTTAATGATCTTCCCCCATGGGCAGAAGAGCCCTTTAATAATTTACCAGAGTAGATAAAGAAAAAAGCATAGTTCTCTACTTGGAGGCCAGTTAGGCTGGGAATTCAGACAGTAGGGATGGAGTTAAGATTGACTTCAAGTTCAGACTGAGCTTTTTTGTATAGGAATCCTGTCTTATAGCTGTTTATAAAGTCTTATCAGAACCTTCATCCAGATATTTAAACATCCCAGCTCTACTGTATGATCAGCACTTTAGGGCTCCTTCACTGCTTAGAGGAATTAGCTATGTAAAACAAAAGAAACAAAAATATCCCAGGACAAAATGAGATTAAAACATTTAAAGAACTCCAGAGAAAGAAAAGTTACTTTGCATCGTCTGACTTCTTGAATTCCTTATTAGAACTGAAAAACAACTGTATATTTCTTTGAGTCAAAAGCACAGATTCCAAGAGAAAGCAGTGTGGTTCAGTAACTAAAAACAAAACAAACAAACAAAAAAAACATTCTTTGGATTAGAGATCTAGGTTGAAATCCTGCCTTTTGACTAATTGGGAGACTTTGAGGAATCTATTGAGGTTCTCTGAATCTCACTCATCTCTAAAATGGGAGTAATTCTGTCCTTCAGATTTTTTTCATGAGTTGTAAATATGTGAAGAACAATCTGGCGCACAGTAGACAGTAAATGATGCATCTTCCTCATCATCCACAAAACTTGGATTTTGAAAAAAAAAATGAGAAAAAAATACTCCCTCTCAAATGTGTGACAGTGACGTTTAATAAGGGTAAACATGGTAAACTGTAACATTGATGGCCCCTAATGAACAACACCTCTTGCTATCCATGACCTTGTGCAGTTCCCTCCCACCTTGACTCTGTGATCATGTGACTTGTTTTGACCAATGAGGCATCAGTGAGTGTGCCATACTCAAAGGTTTAATAGGTACTTACACAGGGGGCTTGTCTACCTGGAACACTCCCTCTCAGAAGCCAGCTCCATGGCTGTAAAGCAGCTCAGGCTAGACTATAGATGATGAAAAGCCACAAGGGAAACCCTGGGGGCTGAGGGGTCATCTCAGACATCCAGTTCGCAGCCAGGCTCCTAATTAATGAGGAATTACAGGAGTAACCACCCAGCTAAACCTCGTCAACCAAGAAAATTGTGACAAATGCTAAGTCATTGTTGTTTTAAGTGGCCAAATTTTGGAAGGGTTTCTTTACACAAATGTCAAGTCCTAAATTTACATTAAGAAAGGTCAACAATACAAGTGGAATTGGCAGATGATCCTTACAGAATGTCAGAAGAATTAGACCACAGGATTCCAGTTAACCATAAGCATTGACATACTGCTAAGAAACTAAATGCAAGCTCAGCCTGTTTTCATGAAACAAATGACCTGGTTGATAGACCATATAGTTATTAAGTGCCTGCTGGTTACCAGGCTTTGTGTCAGGGTCTGGATACAAGGAATTTAAGACCCAATTCTCCTGTACCATATTTTCTCTTGGATTCTGAAATTTATGCCTGTACTAGCACTGGGGGCCGGGAAGACAAGAGAATAAGTGCTCACAGTTTAGTAGGGAAGGTAAGTATGTGAATAGAAGAACACTTTAGGTCCCTTAAGGAATCAGGCAGACTTGCTGGAGTCAGCACTCAGGGAAGACCTAGTGGACCACCAATCTCTAGCTCCCAAGATCTAACCCACCAGTATCGCATTTTTTTACAGTGACCTTGACAAACTCAAGTATACCTGGAAGCAAGTAATCAGGAAATGAAGGCCTGAAGATCAGATCACGTGAGAAATCATTGCAGCCACCATAAATTCTTCTCCATGGATAAAAGAAACAAGAAGGAAAAGACAGGCTGGCAGTGCAAGTAGGGATGAAGGATGGAGCACAGACTTATTTATGACATATGGAAAAGGATTAAATTCATTCTGAAAAGTGCCAGGAGGAGAAACATAAACAGGATCTAAAAGTTACAGGGTTTCAGATTAATATTCAGAAGAATGTCTAACACGTCTGGAGGATGAACTGCAGGAGTTAGAGTGGGCACCATAGAGATTCGGGAGAAGGGCCTGGGTCGCCTCCTGCCGAGCAGGTGGGGAGGGGGTTCTGGCAGTAGGTGGAGCCAGGAGCTTCCGAGTCTCTCCTAAGTGTTCCGCCTAGGATTCATCCCCGGAGTTCTGTCCTCATCCCGACTGGCTAGCATTCTGAAGTAGACCAGCAGACACTGGCCTGCCGGTAGTGAGTGAGAGGGCTGTCCACAGATGGTGCAGAGCCCAGAGATTAAGGGAATGAGAAGTCAAGGCTCAAAGACCCATAGCCGCTGCCTGAATGTCTCTTACCACTCTTAAGGGGTCGTGAGAACTTGCGTTTTCCGGGAATTATTTATTACGCCCTGGAGGCAGACTCAGAGGAGCAGGTCAGGCAAATATGAGCCTGCAGATTTCGCAAGTGTGGATAGTTCAGGAAGGACGAGGCAAGAGGACTACACAAGCGAGAGGAAGTCATCTGGCATTCCTGATTAGGAGTTCAGCTCTGTGCCAGCACCACTGTCGGGGCACCTAACTGGCTCTCTCCTGCTCCCCTCCCCCTCTAGCCTGTGAAACTATAGGGGAGAAGACCTTTCCAGGGGTGGGGGCGCCATTTCCGCTCCGTGGGTCCGGCCGCACCCATGGTACCAGGACGAGAGAGACGACTGCAGAGTCGCAGGTTCGTGGGAAACAGCACATCTGGGAGGTCGTTTCGGGTTCCCTGGGGACCTTGCAATTACGGGCCGGGTCCAGGGCCATTTTCTCCTCCCTCACCGGCTCTGGGTGAGAATAAAGGGAGGGGCTGCAGAGAACCCTCTGAACCTATCTTTCCCCAGGATTTCTCAGGCTCCTGAACACCTGTGCCTTTTCACAGGCTGTTCTCATAGCCCTGGTTTCCCTTTCTCGTTTCTCCTTTTCTATCAAGACCCAACTTCCAGGTTCTACCCCATGTGAAAACCTTCCGCAATTGTTTCAGGCCAAGGCAGCCTGGAATCATCCAGCAAAACTCACTGTAACTAGTTCTACCAGAGAAGGTCTTGTTCGCCTCTTTCTTCCTCAGAGGAGGCGGGCACAGAACCTGGAGCATCTCAGGTGCTCAGTTCAAGCGGGTGGAACGTGCGGAGTCCTCCCTTCTCCACCGGCTGGCGTGGCTCATGCTCACTGATGCTCTGTTCGATGCAGGGCACATACCTGCACTATCGCTGTGGCCCATCTGGCTCACGTTGGAATGCAGCTCTGGTCAGAAAGAACTTAATTCTAAAGTAAATGAACAAAGGAAACTGTGATTTCCATCTGTTCCCTGCACAACGGGGAAGCCCTGGCATGTGGGGGAGGGGATTGGTCTAATGGGGGCCCTAGCAGACTAGGAACCCTCAAGGGAGAGAGGCCAGTTATGGCAAAAACACTTTAAGCCACTGACCCAGCGCAAAGACTCTGCTGTGGGGAAACTCAATCTAAGGGTGTGCCTTGCTTGTCGGGAACTCGATACACAAAAATCCAAAGTCATAAAATAGATAAATCTGGGGTGGTTATTGACTTTACAAGAGGACTCGCCAGCAATTCCTCTAAATAGCCAACTCCCACAGTCTACTTTACCTCCGATTTTATTTTCAAGAGTTTGATATTACACACCGGTTTCCAGGCGAAACATAAATAGGTCCCTGGGGAGCCTGGTGTTGCAGTGTGTCTGGCCAGAAGCTTGTTGACCGGGCCTTAAGGTGAGCAGGCCTGGAGCTGCCCTAAGTGCTGGAGTAGGTGTGTTTCAGGGGACCCCTCCAAGCTCTCTGAGCCGGCACTTTTCAAAGGCAGGTGTGATAGGAAGAACCAGGCTCAATCTAGACTGTCTGGCTCTGCCTGAGTAGGCTGCTTGATTGCTCAGGTGAACATGGGATTTGTATCAGCTCCTCATTCATTCAGAAGTGTTTGCTACAGCCTTTCTGTGTGTGACACTGTACTAGGCACAGCAAAGCAGAGGAGATTGTAAGGCGTGTCCCTATTCTCTAGGAACTCACAGTCTAGTGGGAAAGACAAGCCCTAAATTTCACTGATGCTTAAAGTATGTTTTCACCCTTTAAAAGTGCTGAAATCACAATGCATCTTACTGCAGGTGGTGTGGATAGTTTAATTGGCTGAGTTTTTCTCAGTGGTATGTAAAAGGGTGATGTTACCTTGCAGTCGTCAGCATCTTAGGTGAGATAGGGTAGATGTAAGTGCTAGGTGACAGTTTAATGCCACAGAACTCCAGGTGAGATTTGATGTTGGAAGGATAAAATTGGGCCCCTGTGTGAATATACCTTATGGGTTTCGGGTTGCAGAGAATGTGTGTCACAAGTTCAAAATAATATCCCTTGTCCACAGTTATCCAGGAACACTAGGCTGGAGTGGCCTTGCCCTTCCTCCATTCTGGGAGTGGGAAATGGTAGTGGCCATGCCTTGATTGATTGCCTTCCGTGTGGGTCCTGAGAAAACCAAAGGAGCCAAGCAGCAGGATCAGGTCTGGGAGGCAGCCCTTCAGGAATGAGGAAATTGGTGTTTGATCTCTGACTTCTAGATGGCAAGTCCTCTGCCAGCTGGATCTTCCAAGAGCCAGCCCTGTGCCTGGCCGATGACAAACAAGAAAATAAACAACTGTGTGTGTGTGGTATGCGTGCACATATAAACATATGTGTGCAGATAGAAATATATGTACAGATATATGTCAAATGGATGAACTTCTGTTATGGAGGCCAAATTTTTATTACAAAAAAAAGTTCAATGTGACTGCTAGTCTTGACTTCTTGGCTCAAATTCAGAATGATTTCTTACAGTCTGTCTAATGTTACAGGGGATTTCTTCCCTATCTTTTTTTGGCTTCACCATTCCTCACCCAAAAAAACAGTGACTCCTGTTGTGGATGCTGAACCATTGCCCTGTTCTATTTATTTAAATGGCTGTGTTCCCGTCTCATGCCAAGAGATCTGGCCTGTAACTGCTGAAAGGGTCAAGACAATGCACAGCTTCTAGGCAGATGATAGTGAGAATGACGGTGTAGGTTAAATACATTCTTAAGAGCATGTGCAGATAGCTGGAATGGTCTAGACCAAGCACATCAACATAATAGCACAGTCCAAACCCTCTAACTTGGTTAGCATTGATGTAGCCCAGAAAGTCTATGAGGGACTTTATAGTTCTTGCCCATACAGAACACGAAGACACTTGACTGCTTCGTCATGCCTTTTCTTGACATTCACTTTGACTGTGAGTGCAATTATGAGAGTTCTGGAAGAATAGATGAGGCTTCAGGAGCCGGCATGGAGTTGCCCCTGTGGCCTTTTGTTTACATGTCACACACCGTAGGCTTTAAGATTTTGGATGAGAAAGCTGTGTGCAGCTAGCAGGAAGCATCACTTGAGGAGGAACCGGAAGGCATCAATGGGCTGGCCTCCTATGAGATTCTGATTGTGGCACAAAAACAAGAGGGTGGCAGCTACCAAGTCATCCAGATCACTTCTCTCTGGGCTTGTTGCCTTCGCATCTGGGTCCAAGTAGTCACAAGGGCCTCCTCGGGTGACCTACCAGTGGGTCAGGCCTAGACTGGATCCTGTCAGTCTGAGATCGACCTGTCATATTGAGGCTATCATGTGGGAGAAGCAGGTTGATTTTCAGCCTGTATCTGGTGGTGCCAATGCTACTTCGCTACTTCACCCTCTGTAGGATGGCAGCTCTTGTTACTGTGGTGGGGGGGGCGGATTTCCAAAGGTAATTCCCATAGAAGGGTCTGGCCTGTCCCCATCACCAGGTCAGGTCTTCTGTAGGTCCCTGCTGAAGGCTGCTTTTCTTCTCATCCACTATAAAAAACAAGATTCAAAATACTTTGCTGGCTTTGATGGAATTCCCAGGCTTCAAATACTTCTCCCCCCCCGCCCAGCCCCCTACCAGTTTTGGAAGTAATTCCAAGTAGCAAACTCCTGTTCATGCTTCAAGACCCAGTTCAGATGTTTTGTTCTCTGTGCAGTTTTCTCTGACTACCCTTTGTACTCTCACAGTCATAGGTTCTCCAATGCTGTTACTATGCACCAGAATTATTTGTATACCTTGCTACCTCTGCTAGATACGACATCCTTGTGGCCAGGGACAATGTCTCATTATTTCATCTGTTACCCATGTTTTGATATGTGGCCTGTCAAATACTACATACTTGGTAAATGTTCGGTAAATGAATGGACATATTATATTTCTGCCAAATATTTGTTTGTTGGTTCATTCACTCATTTTCAGAAGTACTTTCTCCTCCTTTGGATATGGTTATCTTTGTGTTATTTATAAAATCAATAGGCCTCAGGGCCAAGTGTAAAGTCATCAGTTGGATGATTTCGGGCTTCGCTGATGGCTCAGTGGTAAGAATCTTCCTTCCAATGTAGGAAATGTGGTTTCCATCCCTGGGTTGGGAAGATCCCCAGGAGGAGGGCATGGCATCCACTCCAGTATTCTTGCCTGGAAAATCCCATGGACAGAGGAGCCTGGCGGGCTATAGTCCATAGTGTTGTAAAAGAGTCAATTACAACTTAGTGGCTAAACAACAACAAGAAGGATGATTTTAGCTGTAACATTTGGTTTAATAAAAAAATAGCTTGAACAATAGGAGATTTCTTATCACCCTAAACAAGAGGTATGGATGTCAGAGGGGTTGAAGGTCGGGTGACTGGACAGCTCAGTGATGTCTTCAGAGACCCAAGGGCCTCCTACGTTCTGTTCTGCTATCTTCAGTGTGTTAGTGACACTTCTCCCTGAGCTCAAGAGAGGTGATGTCCAGCAAAGAAGAAAGGCTCTCCTCTTCTGGTTTCTTTTTATTATCAGAGAAATCCTTTCTCAGAAGATCCTCCATCACCCTCCCCCAGGAGATATTTTCTGGAATACCATTGATCAGGATTAAATCATAGCCTATCATGGATAAGGAAATGAGACCATTATGGTGGCTGAAGCCAGTCCTGATGCAACCCCTGGGGTTAGGGAGAGACAGGGGACTCCTTCCCTGAATGTATGGAAGGGAGAACACCTGAACAAAACTGGGGCTCTGCTAGCAAGGAGTCAAGGAAATGAAGGGTGGCTGTGAGGTGCGTATCTAACGGTGTCCCCATCCCAAGTACTTGAATAAGTTGTGGCACGTCAATAAAAGAGTGAAAGTCTATGAACCCACTACAGTGGCTGAAGGAGAACTACACGCAACAACATGAAATGACTTTCAAGATGTAAGAACTGTAGAGCTCTGTGTATAGTCTAATCTTTTTGTTCATAATAATAATAATAATGAATACCATGTTATTCGTCCCAAACCTAAAAGTACAGGTAGTATGCACATAAAAGAGGCTGGATGTGGGGACCTGTGTGAAGGGGAGGGTTTCCTAGAGACCTTCATTTTTGACATTCTATTTTTCTTATAATACTGAATTTGTGTGAGTATGAATATGCCAGCAAATTTGGAAAACTCAGCAGTGGCCACAGGAATGGAAAAGGTCAGTTTTCATTCCAATCCCAAAGAAAGGCAATGCCAAAGAATGCTCCAACTACTGCACAATTGCACTCATCTCACATGCTACTGAAGTAATGCTCAAAATTCTCCAAGCCAGGCTTCAGCAATACGTGAACCGTGAACTTCCTGATGTTCAAGCTGTTTTTTTGGAACCAGAGATCAAATTGCCAACATCCACTGGATCATAGAAAAAGCAAGAGAGTTCCAGAAAAACATCTATTTCTGCTTTATTGACTATGCCAAAGCCTTTGACTGTGTGGATCCCAATAAACTGGAAAATTCTCAAAGAGATGGGAATACCAGACCACCTGACTTGCCTCTTGAGAAACCTGTATGCAGGTCAGGAAGCAACAGTTAGAACTGGATATGGAACAACAGACTGGTTCCAAATAGGAAAAGGAGTATGTCAAGGCTGTATATTGTTACCCTGCTTATTTAACTTATATGCAGAGTGAATCATGAGAAATGGTGGGCTGGAAGAAGCACAAGCTGGAATCAAGATTGCCATGAGAAATATCAATAACCTCAGATATGCAGATGACACCACCCTTATAGCAGAAAATGAAGAACTAAAGAGCCTCTTGATGAAAGTGAAAGAGGAGATTGAAAAAGTTGGCTTAAAGCTCAACATTCAGAAAACGAAGATCATGGCATCTGATCCCATCACTTCATAGAAGATAGATGGGGAAACAGGGGAAACAGTGTCAGACTTTATTTTTTGGGACTCCAAAATCACTGCAGATGGTGATTGCAGTCATGAAATTAAAAGATGCTTACTCCTTGGAAGGAAAGTTATGACCAACCTAGATAGCATATTCAAAAGCAGAGACATTACTTTGCCAACAAAGGTCTGTCTAGTCAAGGCTATGGTTTTTCCAGTGGTCATGTATGGATGTGAGAGTTGGACTGTGAAGAAAGCTGAGCGCCGAAGAATTGATGCTTTTGAACTGTGGTGTTGGAGAAGACTCTTGAGAGTCCCTTGGACTGCAAGGAGATCCAACCAGTCCATTCTGAAGGAGATCAGTCCTGGGATTTCTTTGGAAGGAATGATGCTAAAGCTGAAACTCCAGTACTTTGGCCACCTCATGTGAAGAGTTGACTCATTGGAAAAGACTCTGATGCTGGGAGGGATTGGGGGCAGGAGGAGAAGGGGACGACAGAGGATGAGATGGCTGGATGGCATCACCAACTCGATGGACGTGAGTTTGAGTGAACTCCGGGAGTTGGTGATGGACAGGGAGACCTGGCGTGCTGCAATTCATGGAGTTGCAAAGAGTCGTACACGACTGAGCGACTAAACTGAACTGAGCTGATGCCTTCTTTTGTTAAGGAAAACAAAGCCAAATATTAAAAAGAGCACTTTAAAAGGCCAAGTATCATTTTGAATGCAAGAAGTCAGTTAAAGACATGGGGTCCTTTCCAAGAGTAAATTAATTTGGAACGTGGGCGGGACCTCTTTGAAAGTTTTGCTCATGAGCCCAGAATTTAAACTCCTTCCATGAATGAGCAATTTTTTTTTTTAAGTTAGCCAATCTCCTTCACAGAAGATACACATTTTTACAATGTTGAATCATCCTCTGTTTGCTGGAGAAGGGTATCATCCTTGCTCTGGTTGTCCCAGGAGCCACGTTGATACTAAGAGCCAGCCAAACGTCCTTGTAACCCAAGTGCTTTCCTGCACTCCAAATGACTCTGTCAGGGATAAGCTCAGAGAATAAATCCTGGGGTCTGCCTTCCGCTCTGCTACTGACTAATTGTAACTACTCAGGAAAGTCTTCAATCTATCTGAAGTTCATTGAACACCTCTGAAAAATGAGTAATATTTATGTGACAGCACTTGAAGGAAGCATTTTTGAGTCATTAAAAAAGATTAAAAAACAAACCCCCTGGCTACCCGGAATGACTCTCCTGGGAAGGCTCTTTGGCTATGATAAAAATAGATGGTTAAATTCAGCAGAGGTTCAGGATGCAGTGTATATCTTTGATCAACTTATCCAGTGTCAGTTGAAAAATGTGACATGATATTGTAAATGGAATAGGTACAACTTCTCCACAAAAATACACAGTCTGGAATGGTAGAAGGAAGATAGGGAGTTGGGGCTTATTTAAAGCCCCACAGATTTGAAATTAATGAAGTGGTCTCTATTTTTTCCTGGGCTTATAATGCAGTTTCCACACCTAAAGTCTTTTTTTTGAAGCACTTTCATAGTGAAAATGGTGCTCTGGTTGTGCTTTTTTTGGATTTTTAAAGATCATCTCTGCCTGCCCTTCAGTTCCACCAACCACAGGAATACACGTGTATCTCTTCTCCATCCATCTCTGGTGAATGCAGCATACCTACTCTAAGAGGGAAGGCTGCAACTTAGCTCCCACACTGTGCAAACTAACTTGTTCTAGAAACTGTGACCCACTGTTACCAGATCTATGAATTTTTCAAAAGAAGTCAGAAATATGGAAATATGAAAAAAATCTCAATTTTCAAATATTGGCAGCAAATCCCAGTTTTTATAAACTCTCTGCAGGCTGAACAAAACATATTTATTGTCCAATCCTATTTGAGTCACCAGCCTAGGACCTCTGGGCTTCCCAGGTGGCACTAGTGGTAAAGAACCCACCTGCCAATTGCAGGAGACACGGGTTCGACCCCTGGGTTGGGAAGATTCCCTGGAGAAGAGCATGGCAACCCATTGCAATACTCTTGCCTGAAGAATCCCATGGACAGAGGAGCCTGGCAGGCTACAATCCACAGGGTCCCGAAGAGTTGGACACAACTGAAGTGACTTAGCACACATATGCTTAGGACCTCTGCTATGAGGCAAGGCAGGACAAACTTGCTTTCTCTTCTTCATGAAGATCTGGAGGTTTGGGAAGCTTGCTCTCAAACTCCTTTCAATCTGTTCTTAGTTGTCACTCATTCATTGACAAAACTCTTTAAAGAATTTAAAATCTGATGGGAATAGTTAAATAGCCACTGACAATGTGGTGGTGTTGCTACCATGGATTTGCCTGATGAGCCAATGGACGGAGCACTTGTTTCCTTTCTGGTAGTGTGTGCAAGTAAGGGACTGTGTTTTAACACATTTATGAAGGTTTGGAGAAGAATTTTCTCCAGAGCTTTTATGAGAATCCTACATCCATTTCAGTTTAGGTGGATCCTGCTGGCTCGATATGGAACTTGAGGTTAATGTTCTAGAAATCTTCTTGAGGTGCCCCATACCTTTGGTCAATGAAAAATCAATGCTGGTGCTCCTCCCCCATATATACCCAAACAGTGTCCAGCCTAGAGGGATCATGGGCATATCTAGTAACAATTTTGCTTTTTTCTGACTGCTAACATGCATTCTATTTTAGAGAGAAGATGTTAGTTTCTTCTTCCCAAAAGGTTTTACAACATAAGTACAGTGATGGTTTATTTTATATGTTAACTTGGCTAGACTATGATGATGGTTTGTTGGGTCAAACAAAAGTCTAGATGTTACCCTGATGGTATTTTTTAGATACAATTAACATTTAAAACAGTCAACTTTGCTGTAGACTACTTTAGACTGGGTCTAGGTGGGGAGGAAAGGTCACTGAGAATGAGCATTGATGCTGAGACATGCATGACAGGAAGAAGTTCAGATCAGGGAGCAGGGCATTTGGGGCAGAGAAACACAGCTAGTGCAAAGGTCCGGAGGAGGAAATTACATGTCTTATTTCAGAGAGGAAGGGGCAAGTGGAGCACCATAAACTCCACTTACAGTAAGTAAATGAAAGAACTAGGCAGGTTACCAGGAGCTGTGTGCCAAGTAAGGAGTTGAATCCTATTCCAAGAGCAATGGGAAGCCATCAAGCCTTTAAGTCAAGGACTGACCTGTTTCTGATTTACACTTTTAAAGAATTACTCCAGCTCCTGTAAGGAAAATGGATCACTGATGTTCAAGATTGGAAACCAGTTATATTTCAGTTAACTATTGCCATGTAACAAACTACACTCAAAACTTAGGGCCTTAAATAATCATATTGGTTTGTTCATTATTTTATGCATCAAGAATTCTGGGAAGGATTCAACAGGCAGCTCATCTCGGATTTACAAGACATCAGCTTGTGAGGCAGTTGGGGCTGGAGGGTCCATTTCCAAGATGGTGTCTTCATACACATGTGGTACCCAAGGGCTCCCTGATCTTCCTCTCTCTCCACATGGCCTCTCATCCTCTCAAGCCTATCCCTGTGGCATGGGCTTCTCAGTCTTTTAGTCTCGGGGTACTTATAATTCTTTTATGGAAGCTCGTTTTTGAAGAGAAAGGAAATAGGAGCACCTAGCCAGTGCACCATTTGGAACTAGCACCATATCGCATGACTTCTTAGATATTCATTGGTCAAGGTGGTCAAAGAGCCCACCCAGCTCCAAGAGGATGGAGAAGTAGACCCCATCTATTTTGGAGAGCAACAGGGTCACACTGCTGAAGGGCATGTGGGTTGGAAGACATAGTTGCAGCCACCTTTGAAAAATACTGCATGCCACAAGTGAAGGGGCCGTTCCGGTAATTCAGGCAAGAGATGATGATGTCTTAGATTTGGATGTTTGCACTAGACTAAGAAAGAGGTGGATTCAGAATAAACCAGCAGAATACATGAGAACTGTAAAGTACTAACAAATGTGCTTGAGTACTTGTTTAACTGAATTGCATCTTATGTGGATAAGTGTTTCCCACCAGCAATAAAGTTACAAGTAAGTCTGTTCTATTCTTAGGACACATGCATCACTGTCATGCATCACAATGTGCTTTGTCTCAAAGAATAAGCTTTTTAGGGCAGGGATTTAAAAAGGTCCAGATATTGGGGCTATATTTATAGGGAGAGGAAAAGAAAGGACTTATAACCTGCAAGGTCCAGGGACTGCCACATCCTATAACCAGGAGGGCTTTAGAAAGTAAAGAGGGCCTTATATTTTCAAAGGCTTCATGGAGATGAGTGCTTTTGTCCACAGAAAACGTGAACAGTTTTTGCTTCACACATTCAGTTCCTTGAGGAAGCAAAGCTTTAAAGGTATGGGAGTCAATTTTTAAAGAGAATATATGAAAAAAAAAAATTTTGGTGACAAAAATGTGAGATGTTCCATTTTAAAACAGGAGAGAAGAATCCAGAAACTCACCCAGGCTTACCCAGTAAATTAATGGCAGAGCTAGTGTAAAAGACATGTCTACCAATTTCTAGTCTGGGATTCTTGCTACAACATCATCTGCCATTCTGCCCAAAACACAGCTTTATTTTATATTGTGGTCTCACTGGACCCTTGCTATTACTGCTCAAGTGACTTTCAAATAGTGTCAGAAGGCAGGAGAAGAGGTTGTGAATATATCAAATCTGGTCACTGTACTAGTAAAATAACTAAAATATACTTTGCTAATTTTGATTCAGTTGCATCTCTTTATGGAGTGGACAGCACATGTGCTTCTGTGAGAATCATCACCAGGAGACTACTTACTGTGCTACTTTTGTTGTTCAATCACTAAGTCACGTCCAACTCTGTGACCCCATGGACTGACTGCAGCGTGCCAGGCCTCCTATCCTTCACCATCTCCTGGAGTTTGCTCAAATTCTTGTCCATTGAGTCGGTGATGCTATCTAACCATCTCATCCTCTGCCACCTTCTCTTCCTTTTGCCTGCTAAATGTCCCAAAGAATATTTCTTGAGTGAAGTCACTCAGTCGTGTACGACTCTTTGCAACCCCATGGACTGTAGCCCACCAGGCTCCTCCATCCATGGAATTTTCTAGGCAAGAGTACTGGAGTGGGTTGCCATTTCCTTCTCCAGGGGATCTTCCCGGGTTCGAGCCCCAGTCTCCCTCATTGCAGGCAGACGCTTTACCGTCTGAGCCACCATTCGTTGGGACATTTTTTTAGAAATATAAAATGTCCCAAAGAATATTTCTTCAGATGCACTAAATTCCTAGGATTCTGGGATAATTTTATAACTCTCAAGTCTTACATCTCTATCAAAAACAAAACAAGAAAACAGCTCAAGAACATCAGAATCTTTTAGACTGGAAAGTGGTTACAACATAAGATCTTTACCACCTGTGGAGGTGGTTTAGCCGACCCCATGGGCTACAGCCTGCCAGGCTCCTCTATCCATGGAATTCTCCAGGCAAGAATACTAGAGTGGGCTGCCATTTCTTCTCCAGAGGATCTTCCTGACCCAAGGATTGAACCTGGGTTTCCTGAACTGCAGGCAGTTTCTTTACCAACTGAGCTACCAGGGAAGCCCATGTGTAGAGGGTACAAATATGTTCTATTTCACATTTGCAATGCATGGTTTTTTACTTTGTTTTCTCAGTATTTGAAGTAGGCAGTGTTCCATTTTAGACCTAGATAAAACTTATGTGTCCTAAATTGCATAATTTCATTCTCAATTACTTTTAATGTCTTCACTCTCACTCTTTTTCTATGGCCAAATCAAATATTTTGTGTCTACTGGCGTTTTTTAAAATTAAGTACTCATTGAATCAGCATTTGTGTAACATTTCTTATGATAAGTTTAATGATCAAAGATCTAGTATTTTCCCATGCTAGATATGTTTCCCATTTGAACTTCAATGGACAAATACTGGGCTTCCCTGGCGGCTCAGATGGTAAAGAATCTGGCTGCAATGCAGGAGACCTGGGTTCCATCCCTGGGTTGGGAAGACCTGGAGGAGAGCATGGCAGCCCACTCTAGTATTCTTGCCTAGGGAATCCCCATGGATAGCAGAGCCTGGCGGGCTACAGTCCATGGGGTTGCAGAGAATCAGACATGACTGAGCAACTAAGCACAGCACAGGATTCATATTACCTCTCTACATACTTAAAGGGTCTATAAAATATTGCTCCTTGATCTTCATGTAAGAAGCAATTTGCTGGGCTCTAATATAGGAAGACAATACCAGGATTGGTGCCTGGGAATGCATAAATTTTGCCTAGAGGTTCAGATGTCTGTTTAACAATATTGCACCAAAAATCCTCACAACTTTATTATGTTTTACATGTTCTGTTGCACTGACAAGTTTAACTGCATCCAAGACTGAGCCAGGTGGTGTTCAAATTTCCAAATACCTTAAAATTTGAACGCCTCAGGCAAGAAAACCTGACTACTCAGCAGGCAAAATTTATAATATTTAAGGCAAGACATTGTCAGAGTCAAAAGAGTGAAGGCCTTTGTCCACAGATTTTGCTATCACATTTGCTTGAAAAGTTATGAATTTCAGTAAGGCTTTAAAACAGGTGCTCAGGCAGTGTTTTTCTGTAGATCTTAATGGAGCATCAATATTAAACTATTTTGAAAACTCACAAGATCCCAGAAGCGGCTCCTCTTTTAAAGCACCTTCTCTTGTTGCCTAAAGATTCAAGTACTCTCTTAACTAAGTGAAGACCGAAGTATTTCACTATGGATTTGAACAGGAGCCAAGAAGCTTAGATGAAAGGGAAACTTCTCTCTATAAAACGTTTATTGTCAGTGCTTTCTTAAGATGATTCTTCTAAAACTAGCTACCAGCATTTTCACAAACAGTGACGCAGCCTTCTCAACCTCTCCCAGACCTACAATTCAGGTCCTTTTAGGAATGCACTGCATCTAGCCTCTGACCCTCTGAATAGCCAGTTCTATCTAACTTCTCCCTCCTGCCTCAATATATTGTATATTATAAAAAGGAAAGGGGGTGGGGTAGCATGGTCCTCACGCTATTGGAAAAGTACTTGAAATTCCTTGCATTCCTTTGCATTTAACAGCATGTTTACCTAATCATCGGCTTATTAGGATTAACACAAGTCAATGTTCAAATTCATTTAATGAAAACAAACTGACTTCTGTAGATTGTAAGATTTTTTTTCTCTGATCCCAACCATGGGTGAATTTTTGAGTTATTCTCCCAGGTTTTAGGAACAATACTAGAAAAATATTAACAGGTGACCTGATAACACATCATCCAACCATATTTAAATCTTGCCCATGGATTTAGATGTGGGCAGCCTGAGTTATGGACTGTTTTCATTAAAGTTTCTCTCCTCTCTAAAGGGATGTGCACAGTTACCTAGTGATTAAAATGATAAATGACTCTACTATACCCACCTCAAAGAGCCTGGGTGATGGAGACCCTTAGGCTTTGAATTCTTATGAAAATAAAGCATTATTATTTAAATCACAAACTTAACTTCAGATTCCTTCTTATACTTTGTACAAGGGCTGGGGTTCAGTGTGTTTTTGAAACAGATTACTTTAAATGCCAAGGTTTTTCTCTACTGAATTTATAAAAGCAATCATTTTTAGATTTTTTAAAGTTAGTTCCCTGCTCTATCCCAAGCACTAGAACAGTTCCTGGCTCACTCAGTAAATCTTGTTTCAGTGATTGAACGCATAAGCTAGATTGTCCCCAATGGCTTTGAACATTCTATAAAAATACTGAATGCCATACACTCAGATATTAGGTAAATATTTCTTTATTAAATGATTAATTCCATAAATAAATTCTTTTCACTGAATATAAAATTAAAATCATTTACAAATTATTCCAGTATTACATTTCCCTTCCCTCCCCGAAAGCTACATTTTGATAAATAAAAACATTCAGTCTTAAAACACCTGATTTCTGTTTGCAATTTAGAGTGCAGATAGCTGCCTCTCACGGACACTCACAGAGTATCACCTTCAGAAAGGGACGGACCCCCTTCCCATTTACTTCTGTCAAAGGATGAAGGTTTCAACTGTCCAACTAATCTTAATTACCTTTTACAACCGTAAAACTGAAAGGAAAAAAGCCTAGGGAAAAGTATGCTTACCAAATAATTTACAAACAGAAAACAGATCGTCATCAACACCACAAGCTCCAAAATGAAGCGGTAACACGTGCTCCAATACTATGAAGCGAAGTATTCTCCAATCGCAGCTGCATTAGAGCCCATGAGCAGCCGCACACCTGGCAGTTTGGAAACACCTTAATCCTACTCAAGAATGAGCAGTGCCTCCCTCCTACCATCAGGCCCTTCAGCCTGCCGCCCCCACCCACGCCTCCGTGACTCTGACACTCCTCTCTCCCCACTTTGTCCACCCTTGTGCTGGAAACCCGAGTCGCATTTAGTCCCTAAACTTGTGAATGTCATTGAACAGCCTGTAGAAGGGGAAGGCAGCCTCGTTGGCATGCGGGCAGCTGTAGTTGCATCTGCAGGACTGTATCATCATGACGTTCTTGGAAAACATTTCGCCGTCTTCGCAGCGGAACCGCATCTTGACAGTCCTGGTCTGCTGAGGCGTGCAGCAGCGGCCGTCCACGCAGGAACCGCAGTATTTGGGCCGGTATTTCTTCACACTCGAACAGCCAGCGTAAGTAAAGTGAACCGGTTCGGGGGATTTCTTGGTCTTGCTGCATTTCTTGCCCTTCTGTAAGAAAAGAGGAGGGAAGTGAGTGTTTTCTCTTTCTTGGAAGAGAAGGTCCCTTCTCACCCAGTTTACACCCAGGGGACCAGTCTACACCACAGCACCGCAGGCACTTACTTTCAGGCTGCTGTACACCGGCTGTCCACAAGGCCGCACTTCACAGATCCGGGTTTCTTTCACCAGGCGGCATTCAGGGTTGTCATTGGTAACGCGTGTGGAGATACCAGTTCCACAGGTCTTTGAGCACTGGGACCACGAAGTTGTTTGGACGATACATTTCTGGCCATGTGAAGAAGGGTTGTAAAGAATGCGAGGTTCCATTCCAAAAACTAGACAGACAAACAAGAGGGAAGAGTTCTCAGAGACACAGGGACACAAACAAATTCAAGTGCTCATTTCTCTAAAGCTTCAGACGAGGCATAGGGTTCAGTGCAAGGTCGCAGTCTTAACTTACCCGGGAGCCGCTTCAGGAAGCCGCTTTTTCCAACTGCAATTAATTCGTTGTTTCTCGTTAACTCCACCTCCGAGGCATCGAAGGCCAGCTCCTTGCCCTGGAGGCCCTCCCTGTCGTCCATAGGATCCTTGGCACTGTCGTCGTCGCAGACCCACTCCTCACAGCACTGCCCGGTAACTTTGACCAGCCGGGGGTTGGGGCAGCCCAAGTTGGGGAGAGAGAGTTCTTGGGGGCACAGAGGAATGCAGCCCACGGCGCCGTCGATACATGTGCACTGATGTTTACAGTTGGGCTGGAAACTTTCCCCATTCTGGTAGATTCTGGAGTTATATTCACAGGGTCTGCCCTCCGACTGAGCTGCAAAGAGCACCGAAAAAGAAAGGAAGGGGTGGATAAAGGTTAAGATTCCGAACTACGGCCTGAAACTCATACATATTTTCTGCTGCTTAATTCAATTTATGGTAAAGTTTCCTACAATTCCCCGGAGACTCCAGGCCAGAACAATAAGTTAGTCAGGAATCACTTTTCCGTATGCGCTTTTCGTTGGGCCCAGACACACTGAATTGCATTCCAGACTGCTGAAATCATGTGCCTTTCTGCCAAGCTACCAACAACAAAGCATCACCATACATGGTCTCAAAATTACTAAACTTCTGGACTTCGAGGACTATTCTTTTTTTTAAAAGGGGCCAAACCGCAAGCCTCTTACCTCTGCAGATCCCCTTCAGAGCGGTGGAGCTGGCGCCGAAGTTGCATTCCAGCCCCTTGGTGTGGTCGCAGGGCTCCGTTTTGCTGCAGTCCTCGTTGAGCTGCTTGGCGCAGACCTTACAGCAGCCGCAGGAGTCCTGGACCAGCCCGACTCCCGGGGCGCACTTGGGAGCCTCCAGGGGGCAGTGGCAGGCGGCGGGGCAGGTGGAGAGAGCCTGGAAGGGGGTGAGGAAAGGCGTGAGGCTCTGCGGGGTACGCAGGAGAGGCGCCCCAGGAAGGGACGAGGGTGTCTGACCCGGGCGGCAGGGGACGGGGGTTTCTGATCCCATCCAGCCCGGCCGTCCTGGGCAGCGGCGAACTCCAGGAGGCCCCCGGCGGGCTTCAGGGCGGGCTTAAAGAAAGAGCTATCCCGAAACGCCCCCCCCCCCAAACTTTGGAGTCTAGCTTTTCCGACCGCGGGTCGTCCGGGGAAAGGGGAAGAACGGACGGGGGAAGCGGTGGCCTAAGAACTCACCAGCCTGGCCAAGTGGAGAAGGGTGACGGCGAGGGCGAGCGTCCTGGCGGTGCGGGAGCTCATCGTGGCGCGCAGGAGGGGTCCCGGCTAGCGCGGAGGCAAAGACGCCAACACACCAGAGCGCAGCGGGCGAGCCGGTGCTGCTGGGGTAGTGGGCCGGGAGGCGGCGAGGCGAGGGCCGGGGCGGCGAGCGGTTTGCGGGCGTCCTTCTCCCGAGGTCCTGGCCGAGGAGTAGCGGAGGACAGGGGTGCTGCTCCGGGGCGCTCTCGCTCGCGGTCTGCCCCAGCGCCCAGAGCCCGCCTTTTATACCGGCCGGTCGCGGCGCCGCGTGTTTCAGTGACGTCGGCTCTGTCTGTGCGTTCCAGAATTCTCAAACATCTCAGGAATGCTGGTTGGCGCGGGCTCCTGCCAAGCGCCTCCCCTGGCTCCGTTGCACTTTTTTTTTTTTTTTGGTACTGGACCCGTCAAGAAAACAATCCTCCGTTTTTTCCACTTTAAATAACGACTTCTACTGGGGAGGGCTCTTCTTGGCGTGATGATGGTGATGGTGGTGGAAGGGCTGAGGGGTGGGGGCCGAGTTCAGAACTTTGCCTGGACTGGGAGGGTGGGAGGACATGGAGGGAGGGACAAAAGTCGTTTTGTTTGGTGATGCCGAGTTGACCCCGCAGCCTTGAAGCCCTCACCCGGGAAGGCAGCGAGCTGTTTGCCAGTTTACAGCGAAGGTGAGAATCAAGTTATCTACTGAGAAAGGCGAACGAGGAGGGGGAGTGTCTGGGAGCCAGGACTCTATTTGAGGACTTCATAGAGGCATGCTCTGATCAAGTCCCAAAGCTTTGGCATGGTGTTTATTAGCCAAGTTAAATATGTTGCAAGTTAATACCCGCAGTGGCATTTATGAATGAGAAGTGGGGGAAAAAATCTACTTCCCCCATTGTCTGGCAAATTCCCAGAGAGAGGTCTTCCCTCTTCCGCCCCCCCCCCTCCCCCGCCCGTTTTTGGTACGTCGTACTTGTTTGTTTTTGGAGGTTCCCACTTAAGTTCCAGCCCACTGCCTGGGTTGGAAGTCCGAGAGGAAACGAACGCAGGGAGTTCTCCGGGAGGCTGTCTTACACTTCCTCACGGATGCAGGAGACCGGGTAAGCCCTTCCAGTCTCCCTCCGCAGGCGGGAGGCGACGCTAAGCAGCCGGCCAGAAGCGTAGAGGACTACCGTGAAGTGATTTGTATTGAGATCATTACCGGCATATACAGCAAAATCAAACCAGATTCCAGCACCATTGTGCCCAATGGATCTCTGGAGAAAACAGACTCCTTGACACGGAAAGTTTTGCAGGGGGGTTTAACTCCTTTCCTGGGACTACTTAGAAGCCTCCCATTTCAAGTGAATTGCAATGCTTTGCCCTCTAAGTACAGAGAAATTAGTCTTAGGATGTAATATTTTGTAGTAAAAAAAAAAAAAGTTGGCAATTTTAAGGTCTTTTTCTACCAGTAACACATTCAGTAGACGACCCCTTACAAAGCAAATTTGAACTTCAAAAACCATTCGTGTGCTTGACAAATGTTCCCTCAAAGTTTCAAAAACTACACTTCTTGTGTAATTTTCATAAAAACATACATAGTAATTATTCCAGTTTGTCATGTATATGTGCTCTAGGAGAAATTCTTGTGCTTTGTAATGTTTAGGGCTGTTCAGTCTAAATGACTGAGCGGTCTGGCTTAAGAAGGCCTTCAGTGTAACTTTCTGTGAATGACTGATAAACACAATAAAGACCTACTTCAATGAAAACATTCTCCGATGCAGAGAACTGTGGCAGGAAGGAGTTAAGTTTCATTCATTCAAAAGTGCTCTTCCAGAAGTCTAAGAGGCGTTTACTAGAGGGAATAGGATCTTTAAGGTTTAGTTGGGAGGGGGTCTTACTTTTCAAGACAATAAACTGTCAGATTTTCTGGGCCCTATCCAAGTCAACTCACCAGTTATTATTTAGAAAGCATTTTTGTTTTTTCCTGTAGTAGAATTTCAATATTGTTTCCTCCATAATGAAGTGACTAGGAGTAGATGCAGTACAGGGTGGGAGGAGGCGGTAGAGAGAATGGAGTGGAGCGTTCCTGGCTTCTGTTGCGGTGTCTTTTCTATTTGACTTCATGGTTGTAAGTATTTCCAGATGGTGAATCAGACACCAGACGTAACAATATTTCCATATTTGGGTATAGCAGTAGCCTGCGTTTTTAACATTTTTCTGCCTCTGTTATCCAACCACAAAGCATTCTTGACAGCTTCAAATGTTGTTAAATATAGACTTAACTTCTGTTCCCAGGGCAGGAAATTCTTTGGAATTCCTTGTTTTTCATGCAATCTGTCTATCATAATTTAAAAATGAAATTATGACAGATGATCCAACTGGTTCATGTATACACCTGGCTCCTTTATGGAAGTTGTATGGGGGGTGGAGGCAAGGGGGAGCTCAGAGAGATTCAGTGTGCCGCACAGCATTCACCAACACACCATTCCAGAGATTCCATTAAAAATCAGATTAAAGTTTTCTAACAAGAGTGTGTGGGTTTGTTTCTGGACTTCATCTGAGGAATCTTGGAGGATGAGTTTGCCTCAGAGGAGAAGCTTACGGAACCTCACCGCCAGCTGCCCATTTAAAGCAGGGGGTGTGTTGTGGGAGTGGGTGGGAAGCCGGAGCAAACTGGGCCAGGACGCGGGAGCCGGAGAGACAGGAGTAACCTTTGTGCACAGCCTTTCCCTATACCTTGTCCTGGTTCCACTGCTAGTAAACGACAGTATCAAACAAGAGGAATAGCAGCTCAAGTCCTGTTCCAGGAAGGTCCAGAAACCCCAAACGTCCCGTTGCCTTCTCGCCTCCTCTGCTGAGAGCTGCAGAGCGGCTCACGTTGACAGACTGAAGGGTAAATGTGCAAACGTTTATGGGTAAGTGTCCTCCGGTCCTCATTCTGCATGGCTCTTTTGCTCTCTTTCCTCCCCCACCCTCCCTCTCTGGGTGCCCCAAGAGTGAATAACGGGCCGTCTTGTTTCCTTGGGCTGCAGGGCACGGAGAAGGGGCTGATTGTCTTCTCAGCTCCTGGCTTTGGACTGAGCGATGGGAACGTCTCTCACCCGCTGATGCCAGGGAATTTTAGGTCACCAAAAGAAGGGTTCACTGTCTGGCGGCAACTGAGAATAATAATCACCCTAAATCTGGCGCCTCGGGTTTCCTAGCCCTAGACCAGTGGTTCCCCAACTTTGGCCTGCATCAGACTCACCTGGAGGGCTGGTTATACGACCGACCCAACTGGCCCCACCCCAGAATTTGTTATTAGTTCTAAGAAGTTTCTTAGTTTCTAATTAATTTTAATTAGTTTCAAATAAGTCTCGAGGTGATGTGATCCCGCTGGTTGGGGGAATCACACCCTGAGAACCACCGCCTTGGACGACAAAAGTGCCTGTAAGAGCTGTGTGGGTGCTTGCATTTGTCCTCACAGTCAGGCACTCGGTGGTCTCACAACTCCACTTTTTATAGCCACCTTAAGCAACAGAACAACTGATGGTGACAGCGAAAGGCCGGCTTTAAGGCTATTCGATCTCTCCCCACCGCCCAGCCCACCCCGAGAGATCTCAGGGAGAGTCAGAGAGCAAGATGGGGCAGGAATTGAGTGGTAATGGTGCTGGGAAGGCCTCGGCTGCCCCCCGCACCTCTGCAGAGACAGCGGGTAGGGGCCGCGCGGCAAGAGTGGTATGGGGAGGGGAGAGATCCTGGGCCGAGCACCGGGAAGCGCCCGGCCGCCTGCCGCCCGCTGCCCCCTGCCGGCGGCCCGGCCCGCGCACCCGGAGTCACCGCGGTCGCCAGGACTAGAGGTTTCCGGCGGCGCGCGCCGCAGGACGTTTCCAGCCCCAGCCCATATTTGGTGAAAGTCTTTCAAGACTCCGTCATCCAGCTCTGCGGGGCGGAGGCGACGGCGGCGGCCTTAGGAGCTGGACCCGGCACCCGCGCGGCCGCCGCGCCGCCGAAAAGTGCCTGCGTCCTGCCCTCGCGCCGCGGGGCGGCTGGCGTGCCGGGCTTGTGGGTGCGCCGGTGCCCCTGAGACCGCGGCCGCGGGACCTGTACCCGCACCCCTTGCGAGGGCTCGGCCCGCCCTGCGCTGCGTGGGAGGCTGGCGCGGAGGGCGCCGGCCCGATTGTGTCACTTTTCCCGTCCACTCCGCTGTTGACTCGTCCTCCCAACGGGGCAGAGTTGCCGCGCTGTGCCAGACTTGGAGGGTACGCCCAGGCTCGGGGGTGTGGGTGTGTGTCGGAACCAGGCGTTCTTGAGACATCAAGCCCACCAGACAGTGGGGACCAGGAATTAATTTTGGAGAGTAGTCCCCGAGGGCCTTGATTCCGTTATCCCTAGAAGGGAGAGAGGCTGAAGCTCGCTCTCGGTCTCTCTTGGGTCTCCCACAACCCTTTCTTCCCTCCTCATCAATAAGTTCCGTGGAGGCGGAACCCCTGGATAGGAAGCCCTAGCTCTGTCGTCCACTAGCCTACAGCCTTCAGTAAACTGCAGATCCCTAATGGACCGTGTATCCTTCATCAGTAAATTGGGAAAGGAGATAGCAGTGGTGAAACTGGAGCAGTCCCTTTCAGGGCCAAATTTCATGCCATCCTCTCCTGATAATGACAGAAGCCAATACTTACACAGGGCTCAGTTTGTGTCAGGCACGGTTTTGAATGCCTGCTATTTATTGACTTCTTTGATTCTCTAATGCCCCACTGAGGGCATCGTTAACACCATTCTCTATCTAAATGGAAAAAAATTGGAGGCACAGAGAGTAAATGTTTAGTCAAAGAGCACTCAGTAGGTAGCCGAACTGAACCCAGGCTTCTTGGTCCTAGCTGACCTTGCACTTAACTGCTGTGCCTACTCCCCATCACTTAGAAGTTCAGACCTGTCCCTTCTTCTGAAACTTACCTTTATTTAACTCTATCACAACTTACCCAGATGTTCCAGGATAAATGCATCAGATAGAAAAGCAGTTGATGAGTTAATTGAAGCTGTATAAACCTCTAAGAATTGCCTCATGTACTGGCTCTTGGGCTTCCCTGGTGGCTCAGACTATAAAAATCTGCCTGAAAATGTGGGAGACCTGGGTTCAATCCCTGAGTTGGGAGGATTCCCTGGAGAAGGGCATGGCAACCCACTCCAGTATTCTTGCCTGGAGAATCCCATAGACAGAGGAGCCTGGCAGGCTACAGTCCATGGGGTTGCAAAGAGTCGGGCACAACTGAGCCACTAGGCACAGCATAGCACTGGCTCTTGGGGAGGAGAGGGAAAGGGTTGTTGCATTTCAACAGAAAAAGCCTTAATGCAAACAGATTTTTATAGTGGACTTCTGGACACCTTGGCAGATGACAGAGAAGATGTCTAGGCCTTTGGAACCCTTCTTTAATCTTGTAAGCCACGTTGATCAGATAGTCCTACTTCTGGAGTAAGGGTTGGCCTGGTAAGAGCTACATTTGTCACTGAGATAGTTTTCACAGCTACTTACTTGATAGTTTATCAGTCTGAGTGTTTCTTATACACGCAATCTACTTTTAACTTGTTTTTTTTTCCAATTATGTTTTGAACATAATCACCTATGTATCTGAGGACAAATTGCTCATCTTCTTCAAACCCCAGATTTATTCTGAGCTCATAATATGTCATGGCACCAAAAAGAGGACTTCAATATTGGCCTTCCCCTGAAGGACTTTACAGTCTGACACTTTTGGGCCTGGGCAGTGGATATAGAACTGTCACGCAAGTGTATGTTCCTCGGTTCTTTGTCTCGTCACAACAAAGATTTGGAGCGACGGACATTAAAGCCCTTGGCGCATCACAGCTCTCGGGTCTTGGACAAACCGTGTTATAGCTCTTAGGCAAATCAGTGTTACAGCTCTATTTTATTTAGAAGATAGCAGGAGACTCTATCCTCGAAGGTTGAGGGCATGCCAACCCAAAGACTTGAGAAGAGAGTGAAGGAGCACATGGCGGGGGGGAGGGGCGGGGAGAGAGAGAGAGTATGTGCACGAAGGAGAGAAAGAGAGGGAGAAAACGCTTTGGCTCCTCCTTTTATATGTTTTTTTCTCCACCTGGGCCTGCCCTATGCAAATTGGGCTTAGCCATGAGTTCTGTTTGTTCTACCTGAAGTCTTCACTCTGGTCCTCGGACCTTCCTTTGACCTTCCTTGTCTTTTAGCCACCGCCATTTTGGACTCCTTTTCCGTATTCTACCTACCTAACAGAACTAATCTGAGTCTATAAGGATAAACAAGAGTCTGCTACATGGAAAGATATTTGAGAGAATAGAGCTTTGATGACCCACTAGTAAGGCTTGGCCATAGAATTCCTTTGGGGAACTGGCAAGAGATGTCAACTAGATCTTCTGCCAGTGGCCTTGCCCATCTTATTGGGACTCTGTCTACGGGTAGTGGTGAGCCTGTGAGGTTTTGCCTTGGTTTCCTGTCATCTATAATATAATGGCTTTGCCCCAGCTCAGGGAATATGCACTGAAGGGCTCAAAGGGATCAGCCAGGTAACAAAATGCCATTCCAAGGAGTTTTGTCTGAAGACACTGGCCTCAGCCTGGGGCAACAATGTGGAGAGTGTAGACTCTGTGAGGGGTAGAGTGGGGCTGAGTGGTTGGTAGGTGAAAATGTAAATCCAGTGTTTGCTTGTTTTCTCAAATTTTAGAGGTACTAGTGATCTGAATTTTTACACGAAGCCTTTTAATTTTTAAAATATTGCCAATTAATTAAAGCAATGTTAAAATGCCATCTAAGTTAATCCTGGGAAAACTCAAGAAGACAATGTGTGGGAGCTGCCAATTGTGATCTCCAGACTAAGTGTCTCAGAAAACTTGTCCTGCTCTGGCACTCTGTAACTCTCAGCCTCTCTTGACATATTAAGGAATAGCACCATAGGCTCCAGTGAACTAGCAGGTTGGTTAGGCTTTCCTTTGTTTAAGAGTTAGGGCTGTCACTTGACTCAGTTGCAAGAGTTTATGCTTTATCAACAAAATTGGAATGTGTCTTTTCTTATTTTCCACTTCCCATCTTCCCCAAACACTACTCTGTTTTCTTACTTCTCCCCTTGAATTTATGTTGTAAGCAGCAGGCATTCTCTTGGCAGCATGGTAGGAAACACTTTTTTTTTTTTTTTTTTTAGGGCATTTGTATCCAGTGGGAACTATATCTGTTTATTTTCTTCACCTGGCATCTGTCCACAGGAAGCCAGACATTTCTAACCCCTTTACCTTACAGATCTTCTTCTTTTGTGATTACACAGAAACATTTCAAAGGAAAGGACTGGAAGGTACCCCTCCCACTCCACCCTGCAATCTATCTTCTAGACATGCTTGAGCAATCTGAAATATATAATTATAAGTCACTATCAAATGGGTTGGTTCCAGATTCAGAGATTAAGAATTAATCTTCACCTTCTGTGGGTTTTATTTCCAGAGATACTTGTCTCTTAAATGCTCACTTAAAACCACACATACCACATTGAGAAAAGATTTGATCTGGACACAGTACATGAGCACACAGAGAGACTGAAGCCATTTATTTGTGCCAACTTTTGCAGGGCCGAGGATTAAGTGTGAAGGAGGATTCTGGCAGTTGGGCTGAACAAAGACATAAGACATGTTTAATACTCAGCAGGATGCTTGGCATATAGTAAGTACTTAATAAATTATAATTATTTCCACTGCAATCACCACCATTACATTTACTTTTACAACAATTAGCATAGGATGAATTAGACTTATTCTCTAGATAATGTTCTGTATTCTTTAGACGAGAGAAAAAAACTAGATGAACTCCAGTTTCAAAATCATTTGCTAAGTTATATATAGATGATGTGATTTATAAACCCCACCCAAGTCAGGATCCTGGCTTGCACTGGGGCTCCAGTGATCATCTAATGAAGCGCTTTAATGGCCTTGCCTCTCATGGAATTGTAACTTTGCCTACAGTGTTGAGCCATGTAAGGTT
Organism: Oryx dammah; assembly: GCF_014754425.2. Classification (NCBI taxonomy): domain Eukaryota; kingdom Metazoa; phylum Chordata; class Mammalia; order Artiodactyla; family Bovidae; genus Oryx; species Oryx dammah. Next base: position 56,551,331 of record NW_024070212.1, read on the forward strand.
TTTGCCTTGGGTTCTTCATCTATAAGATAATGAGGTTGCCCCAACTCAGAGGTCATGCACTCAAGTGCCCCACAGATCAATCAGATACAAAACGCCATACTTGAGAGTTAGTGACAGCTAACACTTGGCCTCAGTGTTTGGGAGCCATGAGGATCACTGTATCTATGGTGCCTGGGTTTTGTCTACCAAAAACTAGGCAGTTTGTATATATATGAGATGTTACGGGACAACAGAGTGTCTGCATCCAAAGGCCATTCTTTTGATGGAATCTGCCTTAAAATCTAGGTACTTGCCCCCAACTTCTTGACTTCCTCCTAACAACTGATTGTGGACCTCACTTAAATATTTTTCTACATGTGAGCTTATTTGTGCTTTCAGTCATGGTAGACCTCACTTTCTTCAAGAAAGTCTGGTAATGAATGAGTTAAATAATTTTTAAAAAAGGGTTCCCTCCTCAGGGACCCTTGCCTGAGCATGTTCCTATTTCCTCTGAAGAGAAAGAGATGTGTCAGAGCAGAGGAGCAACTCAGAGATTGAGATGCTAATACCCTAGCTGAGTCATCACCATTGACTGCCCCTGAGGCAGACTTTACCACCTGAGGCGGTATCACTGCTACCACCCACAGCCTGTGGTCACCCTCACATCCGAGCTGCTCAGTCCAGAGCCCTCCAGGCACCCATCAAACACTCCTAGTGTGCACCTCGTGCAAGATGTCACTGAACCTTGGATGTGGCATGGGTGAGGTGCCCAAGGTTATGGCAAAAAATAAAAAGTATACAGCAATTTAAGGCTAGTCCCAGGCATTTCTTTGACATCTTTTATCCTCTCTTCTTTGATTAAATATTAGCTTTCAAAAAAAGCTGTTTTTGAACAGTCAGTTCTATTTTTTTGTACTTGTTTCTAACTTAAAAATTAATATATAATATTATATTAATTTTAGGTATACAACATAATGATTCAATGTGTATATATATATATATATAGGGAAATGATCACCAGAGTAAGTCTAGTTCACATCCATCGCTTCATATAGTTTTTTTTTGGAGGGTGAATAGAAGTTTTAAGACCTACTCTTATTTACAATGCAGTATCAACTGCATTGTATGATTGTATGATTGGGGCTTCCCAGGTGGTACTAGTGGTAAAAGAACCTGCCTGCCAATGCAGGAGACATAAGAGATGCGAGTTCGATTCCTGGGTCAGGAAGATTCTCTGGAGGAGGGCACATCAACCCCCTCCGGTATTCTTGCCTGGAGAATCCCATGGACAGAGGAGCTTGGTGGGCTACAGTCCATAGGGTCGCAAAGAGTTGGACACAATTGAAGCAGCTTAGCACAGCATGAACTATAGTCACTATACTGTACATTACATTCCCAGGATTTATTTATTTTATAACTGAAAGTTCGTACTTTTTGAACTGTCAGTTGTTAAAGGGCGAAGACAACATGTCTTCAATGCTTGAATCTTCTCAGGCCCTAGGAAATGCTGCTGGGGGAATTATAAAATGTGAATATATACCAAGACACTGCCGATTCAGAAGACAAATGGCTCAGTTCAGCCCTATTAATATGATATGAATGACAAGCTTCATTCTAGGTGGCAAGGCAAAGAGAAACAACATCTAGATTTTGCTATGTTGGCTCTGATAGCCTAGAAAAGATCTAGAGGCATAAACAGATAATATAATTCAGCGATCTATGTTCCAGGTAAAAGGCAGCCAAATTGTTCTGGGAATAAAGACAAGGAACATCTTAACTTTGAGTCCTGCCCTTTAAAAATGTGAGGTCTTTTTCAGTTTGTATATTTTGATGGATAGGATGGGTCAGACTCAGTCACATGCAGGCACTAACATGTATGTTCCCCTTGAAGCTGGCGATTGCAGAAAACATGGGCATCTTCATGAGACAATAGTGAAACACACAAATGAGAAACTTAATATGAGCCTCTGAAAATGCACTGATTACAGACAGGACCAACTTTGTGGGTGCTGTTGGAAATTATCACTATGGATCATTTTTTCTGAGGTAAGAGGGAAGGGAACTGACATGAACCAAAACCTTAAAGGTTATCTCACCTTACATTCAAGAAAATCCTCTGAGTTGAGCATGTGAACATCTTTCTAAACTTAGGAAGTTGGAGTTCAGTGAAGTTAAGCAACTCGCTCAAGATTAGGCAGTTAATATGTGACCAAACAAGGCGTCTAACCCAGACCTAACTGCTCCCAAACCCAAAGTCTTTGCCCTTTCTACATTTCTGCTACATTACTTTATTTTGGGGGGCTCCAAAATCACTGCAGATGGTGACTGCAGTCATGAAATTAAAAGACGCTTACTCCTTGGAAGAAAAGTTATGACCAACCTAGATAGCATATTGAAAAGCAGAGACATTACTTTGCCAACAAAGGTCCATCTAGTCAAGGCTTGATTTTTCCAGTGGTCATGTATGGATGTGAGAGTTGGACTGTGAAGAAAGCTGAGCACCAGAGAATTGATGCTTTTGAACTGTGGTGTTGGAGAAGACTCTGGAGGGTCCCTTGGACTGCAAGGAGATCCAACCAGTCCATTCTGAAAGAGATCAGCCCTGGGATCTCTTTGGAGGGAATGATGCTGAAGCTGAAACTCCAATACTTTGGCCACCTCATGCGAAGAGTTGACTCACTGGAAAAGACTCTGAAGCTGGGAGGGAATGGGGGCAGGAGGAGAAGGGGACAACAGAGGATGAGATGGCTGGATGGCATCACTGACTCGATGGACGTGAGTCTGAGTGAATTTCGGGAGTTGGTGATGGACAGGGAGGCCTGGTGTGCTGCAATTCATGGGGTCGCAAAGAGTCGGACACGACTGAGCGACTGAACTGAACTGAACTGAACATTTCTGCTACATCGTCCTACCTTCCTGAGTTTCAAGTCCCTTTATGAATGTCTGCTCTTATTCTATTTTCTTTTATTGTTACCACCTTGCCTTTATAGAGCCAGCCCTTTCACCTTTTCTTAGCACTTTCAGATCCATTGATGCTACAGTTTTTGAGCCACTCACTGGTGAGCCTGACTTCTTAAGAAGGTGCAAATTAAAGTGAATGAGATCATTATCCTCACCACTATAATCAGAGAACAAGCATGGTGATACTAAGCCTGCACTTGAATTTGCTTCCTTGCTAGGCACTATGTAGAATAATTTAGATATCTATGATTTCTGTCTTCTAGGGGTAGATAACAGGTTCCCCAGGGTGTGGAGTTTAAATGGAAATAATGAAGGAAGTATGATTTAGAGAGTCTGTGTTTCAAAAACAGAAGGAAGTGCCATGGCAGTCTGAGACTGCACTGAAGTAATACGGTGGCTCTATAAAGGCAAGGTGACAGCAGTAAGAAAATATAAAAAAGAGCAAGCCCTCGTAAAGGGTGATGCTCTTCACTGACTCAATGGACATGAGTTTGAGCAAACTCTGGGAGATGATGAAGGACAGGGAAGCCTGGTGTGCTACCATCCAAGGGGTTGCAAAGAGTTGGACACAGTTGAGCTACTGAGCAACAACTCATTAAGGGAGTGGAAACTCAGAAGGAAGTCAGAGGACTATGTGAAATGGGTATTGGACAAATGCACTGAAGTGTGTGTTGTGTGTACATGTGTGTGTGTGTGCGTGCTTGTGTGTTGGTGTGGAATGAGAAGAACTGAATTATGACATTCCTGTGGATTCATTATCTTTTCTTGTTAACGTAGCTCATCCTGATTCCAATCACCTTTCTCTTTTGTGGGTTTTCTGCACTTCCTAAGTCCTTGCTCTGCAGTTTCCAATAGAAAAGTCCTTGAGTCTCTATCCAGGAGAGGTGGCCAGAAAGGACTACTTTCATAATTGAGCCATCCTGCAAGCACTGTTTTCAAGAGCCTGAAATTCAAAAAGCTGGAGCCAAGGAAGGTGGTAGGAGATGAAGGTGTGAGGTAAACTCAGGGAATAATTCTGAAGTGACATAAAGTAAGAATTGAGGCAATTTCCACTTGAAGTCACCTTTCCACTCACTAGGCATTAACCATCTGGAACCAAATGCAGCTAATTTAGCATCATGTTGGAAAGTTTATAACTTGAAGCACATTTTAGGGCCAGGACATCCAGGTTTTAATCCTTTGTATTCAGTAAATGCCTCTCTTTTGGAATTCAGTCTGCTGTCAGTACATAGGAACTAAGAATAGCGCCAGCTTGTGAGTCACCACTCTTTGCTTTCTTCCAGAACACCGTGGGAAAAGGATGGGCAGACTGGTTCAGATAAAACCCAGTCCCACCCAAATACTCACTGGTTGGAAACAAATCCACTTTTAAAATGTTTCAAAAATTGAATTAAACTCAGGAAAGAGATAGTAAGCCTGTGTTCTTTAGTTTCAACTTGGATCTGAAGCCTTGTTTTGTGTTCTAAGTCTCAAGGCTATCACATTGGGTGTTTTCTACAACCCTTTAGGTTGCTAGGGGGTTCCCGCTTGACTTTTAAAGGTCATTTATTAAATGACTGAACCATGCTAGAGTTTAGGGATACAAAGGTGACTAACATGTGGCCTCTGACTTTGAGGACGGCATGGTCTAGAGTGGTGAGAGCATAGGTAAATAATATGTAGTTGCTCAGTAGTGTCCGACTCTTTGCAACTCATGGAATGCCTGCCGGGCACCTCTATCCATGGAATTCTCCAGGCAAGAATACTGGAGTGGACTGCCATTCTCTTCTACAGGGGATCTTCCCAATCTAGGGATTGAACCTGGAAGTCCTGCATTGCAGGCAGATTCTTTACCGTCTGAGCTACCAGGGAAGTCCAGGTAAATAATGCCTGTGCGCAAATACTGAGTCCCCTCATAAGGGTGCATTGTGTACACACTGCCTCTGGATCCTTGTGTGTACGTGGGCTATGCTAGTGGTGAGGTCTTCTCATTGCTCTTGATGGTGTTGCTCTTGGAAATTCCAGTGCTTCTTTTGCAAAGCTTGGAAGAACAGTCTGAGTCTGTCCCTGCTTGGTTTTAAACGACTGTGCTTAAATGACATAATATCAACGTAAACTCAGAGGGTCCTCTGACAGTCTTGTTAGTAAGGGGTTGGGTAGTTTTGTTTTGAATGCCTTTCCACTCTTGCCTGGAAAATCCCATGGACAGAGGAGCCTAGTGGGCCGCAGTCCATGGGGTCACTAAGAGTCCGAGTGACTTCACTTTCACTTTTCACTTTGATGCATTGGAGAAGGAAATGGCAACCCACTCCAGTGTTCTTGCCTGGAGAATCCCAGGGACAGGGGAGCCTGGTGGGCTGCCATCTATGGGGTCGCACAGAGTCGGACAAGACAAGCAACTTAGCAGCAGCAGCAGCAGCCACTTCCCTTTGGTAAGCAGTCTAGGCTTCCTGATGTCTATTTATGGCCTTTTAGGTGAAGTTACATGTTCTGGCATTGTGATAATGGAGGTGTGAATTGTATTCTTGGCCTCACTAGAAATGGTGCATAGTGAATCTCAAGATTTCTGTTATATAGTTTTAAAGGTAAGCCTAGTTATTGAAGCCTTTTTCCTAGGCAGTGGACCACATTGGAAATAGACAGGAAAGAAAAGCTTGGGGCTGGGGCACTGGGACGACCCAGGGGGATGGTACAGGGAGGGAGGAGGGAGGGGGGTTCAGGATGGGGAACATGTGTATACCTGTGGCAGATTCATGTTGATGTATGGCAAAACCAATACAATAATGTAAAGTAACATGTGTATACCTGTGGCAGATTCATGTTGATGTATGGCAAAACCAATACAATAATGTAAAGTAATTAACCTCCAATTAAAATAAATTAATTAATTTTTTTAATAAATTAATTTAAGAAAAGAAGAGCATAATTGGCAAGAGGGCTGTGACTCAGCATGCCATTACATTTGGTAGCATTTTAAAGTATTGTTTAATTTTATTCCCCCATTGTTTGTGGTATGCCATCTGGCTTTATTTGCTTTGCTTACTTTGGGTTCAGTTTTCTTTTATTTGTCAAATTTCTTAATGTGGAACCTAAGGTCACTGACTTAAGATCTTTTTTCTTTCTATTGTAACCATTTAGTGCTGTAGATTTCCCTATAGATGCTCCAGCTGCATCCCAGAAAATCTGATACATATGCTTTTATTTTCATTCATTTGAAAGGCTTTTCTGATTTCCTTTTTAATTTTATTTTGACTCTTGGGTTAGTGTGTTATTTAGGATTTGAATATTTGGATATTTTCCAGGCATCATTTTAGTTACTTATTTATTTCTAAATAAATAATAATAATAAATATTCATTTCTAGTTTGATTTCATTGCAGTCTGAAAATAAACTATTTGATTTTTTTAAAATATCTTACACTTTATATTTTACCTTAAATACTGGTACATGGTTATAATAGCTCTTTTATTTTTTATTTATTTTTATTTATTTTAATTGGAGGCTAATTACTTTATAATATTGTCGTGGTTTTGCCATACATTGACATGAATCAGCCATGAGTGTACATGTGTTCCCCATCCTGAACCCCCTCCCCCCTCCCTCCCCATCCCATTCCTCTGGGTCATCCCAGTGCACCAACCCTGAGCACCCTATCTCATGCATTGAACCTGAACTGGCGATCTGTCCAGTTATAATAGCCCTTTTAATGTTATCATTTTCTAGTCTCATTAACCCTGTAATTTCTAAGTTTGTTTCTATTGATTACTTTTTCTCCTGATTCTGGATCACATTTTCCTGCTATTTGGCATATCTAGTAATTTTTTACTTGGAAGCTGAGTGTTATAAATATTATGTTATTGTATATTCAAACAAATATTGTTTGTTTTCTTTCTTTAAATGGTGTGGTGTTTTGCTTTGGCAGATCATTAAGTTATATGCAGATTAGCTTGACCCATTCAAGGCCTTATACTTTCCTAGGGCAGGTCTAGAGAACCCTTCACTCAAGAGATAGTTCGGGCTTACTACTAAGATGTGACTCTACTGGTGTCTCTATTGAACGACCTAGGATGTCACGAGGTCTCTCTACTAGTCAATGTCAAATGTCAGGAATGCAATTTAAAGAAGATGGACTAGAACAGCTTCCCTGAGAATGTGAATGTTCGTCTTTTCTTTTGCCTTTTTTTACTGGAGCAGTGGGTATGAATTCTTTTAATAATATTGATCTATAATGTCAAACTGCTTTCTAGAAGGTCATAACATTTTCTACTTCTACCAACAGTTTAGGAGAGTGCCTACTTCACAATATCCTTGCCAGTACTGAGTTTATGTTTAATAAATTATAATATAATCTCTTGGAAGGAATATCATGCAGCCATTAGAATCATGTTTTCTGGAAACTAATAACTTGGGGGAACTCTCAAAACAGTGTTAATTGAACAAAAGCAGTACAAAGAACTCTATACACATCAAGATACCACTTTTATATAAAGATCATATTATATATATACATTCATTCTTTGTTAATATCTGTGGATATGAGATTTATCTGTGGATAATGAGATTATTGGGTGATTGTTATATTCTTATTTTATTTTTAGTATAACCTTTACACTAAAAACTGCGTTATAATATGGGGTATCTGATAAATGAGTGTATAGTAAAGAAAGGGCTTACTCAGAACATGGAAATACTCGAGGACAAGAAAATCTACAGACATAGAGATCATATAACCCTTCACAGACTTTAAGTGGAGTCATGTTTTGCAGTCTGTGTATTCATTAAGGGTCCTCTGAGAGGGGAGCTGTCTGGGCCACTGAAAATAAAGTCCTACTAACACCTCCCACCTAATTGGGAACTGGCAAAAGTTGTATAACTGGTCAACCAATGACCATGGAAGGGAGGCAACTTTCTGCCTTGAATTGTTGAATTCATTTTGAGTCGTTTGGACCAAATGCATTGTCCTTGGTTTCCATTTTACACTTTAACATGGAATGTATTAATTAGTTTGTTAGGGTTGTTATAACAAATGATCATAGATTAGAAGTCAAACAAAATTTATTTTAATTAAGATTTATTTTCTTACAGTTATGGGAGCTAGAAGTCCAAGATCAGTGCCTTTGCAGGTTTCTTCTAAGGCATCTTTCCTTGGCTTGCCAATAGTGATTCTTGTGTCTTCATCTGTACATGAATGTTTGTGTCCATTTCTTCTTCTTATAAAGACACTAAACATATTGGATTACTCCAAATTCAACTACACCATAATGGCCTCATTTTAAATTAATAACCTCTTGAAAGACTCTATTTCTAAATATAGTCACATGAGGTACTGGGGTTAGGACTTCAACATATGAACTTTTGAGAGGATACTATTCAGGCCATAAGACTAAGTGTAGCTCTTTCTTCAAATTCCTCATGGATGTCACAGAGGGAGGAAAACCCATTTCTTTACTCTGCAAGCATAAACTCTGGATCCCAGAGTGCTTGATGTTGAACTCTGGCCCTCTCACTTAAGAACTCTTTGACCTGAGGGACTTCCCTGACAGTCCAGTGGTTAGGACTCCTTGCTTCCAATACAAGGGGGTATGGGTTAGATTCCTGGTCAGGGAACTAAGATCCCACATGCCTGCCACATGGCATGACCTTAAAAAAAAACAAACACCTAAAACTGTTTTTTAAAGTACATTTTTAGAAAAAGAAATTAAAAACAAGAACTGTTGGACCTGGGATGAGATACCTAGCCTCTCTGTATTTCAGTATCCTTCTCTCTCAAATGGGAACAGTATAAGCTTATATCTCATGGGTTTGTTGTAAGCTTTCAGTAATTTAATTATGAAGATCTTGTAGAATAGTGCTTGTCACATAGCCATATACTAGGTATTCAATAAAGTTTAGCCGTTATCATTACATCAAATTATCTCATTCACGTACCTATCTATTTAATACTGTCTTGACGCAGAAGGTATAGCGAGGAACACAAAAGATGTCTCCGTCATCACCAAGGAGGATTTTTGCTCCTGGATCTATGTGCCCTTCTTATTTTGGCAAGGGATGTTCTTCCTTTATAAATTCTGTGTGGTAAAAATAAAATAAAATAAAATAAATTCTGTGTGGAAATACTTTTCTAAGGGATACTGAGCAATCAGAGCATGCTTGATCTCTCTTCCCTTCCCTCTTTACTGGCACTGATTCTTTAATATGATTTGTAGATTTAGCGAGAGAGAAAGTCTGAAAAAGAAACCCAAAGTGATAAATCCTACATCTTTTTTTTTATGGTTGCTTCTCCTTTCTCTACCCCAGAAACAACACACATATTTATACCTCTTTAGCTGTACTGGACACATTTTCAAAATCCGCATGCCCAGATTGGGCACCTAGATAACGCTGTCTTGTGAGGTTGTGGTATCTGCTACATTGAGCAGCCTTTTTAGAATGCTTTGATGACTAAAAATATGGATGATGAATCTGTCCTTTGTGCACCAGCTCTCTCCCCCTCGTGTGGGAACGTGTCCTTTAGGTCCTTTTTCAAGCAAAGACTTGTGCTGATCTACCTCATACATTAATTCTAGCTGTAGTAATACTTTGGGAAAGGAATAGGATCCCAAAATAACCACCAGAAGAAGTGTGTCATGAAAGGTCATGGCAATGGGGCAGAAGATATTGGACAGAAGAGTTCTAAAAATAGGGAGCGAGAGATCAAAGACCCAGCAGTAATGAGGAACCTTTTTTGGCTTTGCTTCACAGAAGGAAGAGGCAACGTTCCCCAGCCTACTCCTGCGTTCTGCTCGACCTGCCACACACACCCCGCTGGCAGAACTGCTGGGGCTGGGAGGATGATGAGCACGTTTTTCTGTTCTGAGTGTGAACTGCCTTTATATCATTTTGATGTAAGTGTATTCAAATAATGCTTAAAAGCATATCAAAATAAACAACATCATGGAGAATTTTACCTTATTGCAATATTCCTAATATTGCAAGGACATCAAACATTTCTGAGCAGGGATACTTAATTTCACCTTTCTTTTAGAGCAGTTCTTTAGATTTTACAAGCTAGAGTTGATTTTTCATTGTCTCCTGACAACGCACCTGATGATTAAGTGTTTGCAAAGCTAAGCACTGAATTTCATGTGCATGCACTGCAAATTGGGTCAGCGGGTTCAGCCACGTCAGATCCCATCAGCCACTCTGTATGTTCCGGAGAACTAGGGTATGGGCATGTATAGCTGCAGGTGAAGAAACTGATTTTAAATATGATGTTCAATGTTCTCCCTCTGTAGATAGAATTTTGATGATAATGTGGTAGGCAGATTAAAACATTAAAAACATGGGCCTCTTGAATGAATTTTGGGAGATGATTTTATGTGTGTGTGTGGTTTTGTTTCCTAATTCCATGAACTAGAGAATCAGAAAGTCTGAGATGAATCCCATAATCTCCTAGAAATCAGTTTCCTCCACAATAAAATAAGTTTACTGACATTTGGTTTAGAGATGATAAATGTGCGGAAGTGCTTACAAACTGCAGGGCTGTACATGTGTTCCTTTTAAATCACACGGCTGTCAGAGAACTCATCTGTGCATTCACATGGAATCCACCCTTACCTCTTCAAATATGCTTCTTTTCATTCATTCCAAAGCTGTTTACTTCACTCCAGTGTGCCGGGCACAGGGCCAAGCACCAAAAAACACTCAAAGATGAATCATACCCAGATCCTGCCCTCAAGGACCTTAGTGTAGAAGGAGGCATATAAAACACCGAAAAATGCGTTGCTTGGTTTTTTAAATTTAGCATAATTGACTGCATCCTTGAACAAAATACCACATTTAAAAAATGATTTAGCAGTCCCTCTTAAATATTTAAATAATAATGTCTGTGTTAATGAACATTCATTAGTAGGCTAATAGACGAATGAATATGTGTGCTATTAGTCAAGAATATGGAGAAATGCCTGTAAAACAAAGGTATCCTGACTGAAGACAGGCGATTTGGGGAACTGCAGTGATTAATGATGACTGACAGTGCATTAATCTAGCCCTTGTTGAGGGATCACTCTTCATTAGGCTCCCCAAACCACAACTGATCAGGAAACAATTGATTCTGTCTGGCCCTAAAGCCAATTTCTCCATTTGTTTTGATTCAAGGCTTTCCTAGCCTGAATCCATAAGTAAACTGGTCCTTTTGTTTAACATTTTCACTGTGGTATAGTTAACAAATCTCTGAAAATAGAGACAAAGTTGAGATTTCTCCAGGAGATTGAGAGTCCTAAGATGTGTGTGAGGGAAGTGTGCAGTGATAATCCTGAAAATTATGCAATTTGTCATCAGTGTAATGAAAATAAGATATTTGATAAAATTTTTAGCCCTTTGAAAATCACAACAAAATCTCAACTCTTTTAAAAATCTAGCTTAAAGCACATTCTCAGTCAGGATTATGACTTAAAAAATATGCATTGAATAAGAATATGAAAGGCCTTCTGAAAATACAGGACATGATTTTGATCTTCCTGTTTAAAAAAAAAAAAAAAAGCTGCTTTAGAGATCAGAAATCTCGTCATTCCCGTTTCAGGATAACTGTGAGGGCCTGTACATTGGCCTTGAGTGAGTCTCTCCTCCAGGCATTAATAGGTTTCAATCAGTATGGGAGATCTTAAATATGGTCCTGAGGAAAAAGAAGCTATTGTGAGCTCAGAAAAGAGGAATGTTTCATGTAGGGCTTAGAATAATGGTGGAAAATGATTAGGGATATCTGTGGGTGCTAGCTAGCACTTAACTAATGAGTTCCTCGGAATGGTGAGAAGAGAAAGGCAAGTGCTGTGTGAGCAACAAGTAGAACCTTCAGATGAAGATGCTGATGGTAGGCAGAGGGCTGGGTGAGCTCATCAGGGCAAGACACTCAACTCAGAGCCAGAATCCTCAGAAAGTTCTTCCGCAAAGAGTCCTCCAGCAGACTGGTCACAGTTCTCTGACCTACAAGGATTCTGACTAAAATTTCTCAGAAGAAGGAGAGTCCAGATCTGCCTCCCATGTCCAGTCACAGCTCATATGGTGTCCTGTATTGCTCAGCTGCCCATTTCCTCTCAGAAAACTGTACTACCAGTATTGCCTTCAATTTCTGCATTCAGTCAGTTCACACAACAGGTATTTATCAAGCCTCTGGATGGCGCAGTGGTAAAGAATCCACCTGCCAAGGCAGGAAATGGAAGATCAATCCCTGGTCAGGAAGACGCCCTGGAGGAGGAAATGGCAACTCATTCCAGTATTATTTCTGCCTGGAAAATTCCATGGACAAAGGAGCCTGGCAGGCTACCATCCATGGGGTCTCAAAGAGTCAGAAATGACTGAGCCTGTGTGCCTTTCTTTCTTCCTGGTCTCTACCATCTTCTGAGCACAAAGAATCTTTTACATTCCTCTGACTTCTAATTTATGATCTTAAAAAGTGCAGTGAGCTTCCATAGACCTAAGATGGGGCACCTTCTGCTGGTCAGATCAGCAACGCTGCCCTTTGAGGGTGGCCTCTGGGCTCCCAGTGGCCTCAGGCAGGTGTTCACAGTTAAGGATTCACTGGTTCTCACTAAGCACCTTCCTTAAATGTTATCGGGAAATCCCAGAAGTTTTTGTCTCCAACTGGCCAGTGATTACAACTCTTTCAGACCAGTTTACTTCAAGAATAAAAGAGTTAGATTTCATTCATTCCCTGACTTTTCTGGTATCTACTGCTTTATAACAAAGTATTCCAAAAGATAGTAACCTAAAACAGGAGCCATTAAATTGTATCTTGTGGATTCTGTGAGCCAGTAATTTGGCCAGGGCTCAGCTCAGCTTCTATGGCTGCTGCTGCTGCTAAGTCGCTTCAGTCGTGTCCGACTCTGTGCGACCCCAGAGACGGCAGCCCACCAGGCTCCCCCGTCCCTGGGACTCTCCAGGCAAGAACACTGGAGTGGGTTGCCATTTCCTTCTCCAATG